>NC_134108.1:77574848-77877878 GCF_040939455.1 Microcebus murinus
CAATATTATGTTCTGTTGATGATTATAATTAGAGTAAAAATAAATGTTTATATTTTCCATCTTAGATGTGAATTACTAATTACTTAGATGTGAATTACTAATGTGAATTCACTAGTTATAGTGAATAACTATAGAGGGTTACCAATCATACTCTACTCATTCAGCATTAAAAGATATTTAATTTATGATTTTTGTAATAAATGTATAGAATATTCCATGTACAAAAAGGAGCTAGTTTATTTTCTTTCTCCTACAAAAATTGATTTGAAAATTCTCTAGACATATAATTCTCAAATCACCTGATTCCCTTCAATGATGCTTTTATATAATTTTTCGGTCAGTATATTTGTATGTGTTTACACACACATGTATGTTTATTTATCTGCAAGTACAAGCACAGTAAGGCAGAATAGAAATGTTACTGTGTGTGTCCCATTTCTCTTATACTTTCCATCTCAACCTTTGCTTTAAACTCTATTCTTTCTTAATTTGTAATACTCATTGATTGAGACACTGTTATATTTTCTTTAATGTCATTGAAAAATCAAATAATTGTAGAAAGGACACACTGCTATGATTCATTCTTATCATAGATCTTCATAATCTTATCTTTCTTAATAGTTGAGAACTTTCACTTTTTTACTTAAAGGATGTACTCCATGACTTCTCTTTGGCATATCCTAATCACCAGCATTACTAGTCTTGTGCTTTGGGGTTAGTATTAAGTAAAATAAAGGTTATTTTAACACAAGTGCTGCAATACCTGCAGCAGTCAATCTGATAACCGAGACAGCTACTAAGAGGTTAACAGTTAGGGAGCATATATAGTGTGATATGCTGGACAAAGGGAGGATTCACGTCCCAAGCAAGATGGCACAAGATTTCATCATGCTACTCAGACCAGCAAGCAATTTAAAACTTATGTATTGTTTATTTCTGGAATTTTCCTTTTAATATTTTCAGACCACAGTTGACCACGAATAACCTAAACTGTGAAAAGTAAAACCATGAGTAAAGGGGGACAACTTTATATTTAAATTTGTTCAATAAATGAGAGACTTATACAGCTAGTGAAGAAATTTATGGTAAATTAAAAGGCATTACATATAAGGAACTATAGACAGAAAAAAAAATCTTATCTTAGGGAAGATATGTTGTATACATTTATTTAAAAGAGAGTATTATATAAACACACACACGAAACACTTGGAGGTGATAACTCCTCAGACGTTTAGAGAATATTCTGAGTTTGAGATTCAAAGAGAAGTTGTTTGATTTTTCTGTTTTCATTCATTGATAATTTTGGTGAGCACTTACTACACGTGAAGTAAACAATACAGACAAAATCTTTATTCTCATGGAACAGCTATTCTTGTGGGGAAAGGCAGAATGGAAACGAGTAGACAAATACTAAAAAAATGATGATATTTCAAACAGCTTTCAGGGTTATAAAGAAAATAAAGGTGGGCAGGGAAATATATAGAGAAAATGACTGGAGGAGGCAGTGTTTTAGACATAGTTACAGGAAAGTTATCCTCTAGGAGGAGTATCAGATCTGAAACATGAAATATGAAAAGCAGTTAGGCATGTGAAAATATGAGAGAAATTACTCCAAGCAGAGTATGAATACTTAGCAGCAGGAACACCCAGTGTGAATACCCAGGAGTGGAGCAAGAGTAGACATTTGTGGAAAAGAAAGAAAACTAAGTATCTGGAGTCTAGTGAAATAGGCTGTAAGAAAGAGATGATGTAGGAGAAGTAGGCAGGGCTTGGGTGGTATACAGCCCTGTGGACTCTGGTAAGGGATTTGGTTTTATTCTAAAAGTTATGAGTAGTAAAAGGAGGATATTAGGCATGAGAGTAAAATAATATGATGATGAAACACATGGGCTAGAGAGCAGGCAGGGGACCATCTGGTTTGGCTTTAATAGGTGTATCAGATCAGTCATCCTAAATTCTATTCCTCTGTATCTTGTTTTAACTGCATCCAGAGCCAAGCAGGGGACTGTGAAGGGGCTAACCTCTTTTGAAGAACATTATGGTTTAAAGAAATCTATTTCTTTTGGAGAGTATTGAAGACCATAAAATGTTTGACTATTGGTAGATTGCCCATGAAAGAACAACTGCCAGAGGGATCTTAAAATGCATATCAGGAACGAAATGTTCCCTTATCCACGGAATGCAGCATAGAAAAAATGTAATCTCCCTCTCTCTCTTTTTCAGTATAACTTCCTACATTCTCTTTCTGTAGCTAGTATCTTGTTTAATCAATAACATTTGGTATCATTGTTGAAAAAGACATTTAATAGCACAAAACTTTTCTCAAGTATTAATCAAGTGTTTTATAATAAAAGCCAATACAAATGAGAGAGACCTAATGTAGGCTATATTTCCTTCAATTTCAATTTTCTTCTCTTTCAATTATCCTTCAATAGATGATAACATTTATTTTGCTAGTGGTCCTAAGGAGGCGTAATTGATAGGATAGACAAGCAATTTCCCTTTATTTTGGAAGGGAAAATTTAGTTTAAAATATTATCTATTACTGTCATTTTGCTATTCCATACAGCCAATAATATCGATGATAAAGATAACTATATAAGAATTTTTCATATTTTCAAGTAATTCTGTGACATTTTCAGAATATTGTCAAATTGGTGAGATATCATTGGAAAGAATGAAGATGTTTATGGAATTCTTTACCTAAGTAAAAAGCATTTGGCTTTTTTTTTTTTATAATTATTTTTTTTTATTTTGGCATAATATGGGGGTACAGATTTTAAGGTTTCAATAAATGCCCATTTCCCCCCCTCCCCCCAAAAGTCTGAGTCTCCATCATGACCATCCCCCAGATGGTGCACATCTCACTCACTATGTATGTATATACCCGCCCCCTCCCCCCTCCTACCTGCCCAATACCCTATTACTGTAGCACCTATGTGTCCACTTAGGTGCTACTCAGTTAATACCAGTTTGCTGGAGAATATATCTGGTGCTTGTTTTTCCAATCTTGGGATACTTCACTTAGTAGTATGGGTTCCAGCTCTAACCAGGAAAATATAAGGTGTGCTATATCACCATTGTTTCTTAGAGCTGAATAGTACTCCATGGTGTACATATACCACATTTTATTAATCCATTCTTTGATTGATGGGCACTTGGGCTGTTTCCACAGCCTTGCAATTATGAATTGTGCTGCTATAAGCATTCGAGTGCAGGTGTCTTTTTTGTAGAGTGTCACTGGATCATTTGGGTAGATGCCCAGCAATGGGATTGCTGGATCAAATGGTAGATTCACTTGTATCGCTTTAAGGTATCTCCATATTGCTTTCCACAGAGGTTGAACTAGTTTGCAGTCCCACCAGCATTTGGCTTTTTAAAAGAGATATTTGATATGATTGCCTACAAAATCTGAACAACCCCTATCTCCAACTATCTCCTGATTATTTTTAGAAAACTTACTCTCAATTTTTTTTAAAAAAGAAATTGGTTCAATAAGAGACTCCTCTCTATCTGAACTGTTTGAAGAGTAGAGATCTTTGTGGAATGAGGCTTGGAGTTAATGAGCAGCCTGTCCCATATGACCCTGAGGTAGACGCTCCCCACTGTCAGTAGCTCCCTAGACACTGAGACCCCCAAGGAATCCTGTAGTGGATGATGCATAGCTCAGGCTGAACTGGGGCTCACTGTGGACCTCTGTGTCTCCAGCAAGCCTCTGAGATAAACTGAAATCTTTTGTGATTCATTAATGGCTTTATTATTTTATTAAAGTAATATAGGCTTGTGGCAAATATTTGAGAAATATATAGATAGATATTACATGTAATGTATAATAAATAATATGTCATCTAAAATATAATGTAAAGGAAGGATCACAATGTCTATGTTGTTTCAATAAAAAATACTGAAGTTTTCTTGAATTTAACCACAGAAAAATTAGTAAAGGAATTGTTTAACTTCCAGTAATTTTTTCCTTCCAGCAAAATGTAATCAATCTTAGAAAAATCTTTCTAAAACTAATGAAAAGCAGTATGAAAAACTTAAAAGTTGGTGACGTTTTAAAGCCATATGTCAATAAGATGAGATTGCCCTTCTAAAACGATGAGAAAGTACCCCATTTCAGCTTCCTCCAATTTTTCCTACCTACACTTCCTATTCTCTTTCATTTTGATATATTTTAAATATTATGCTAATAATAAATAAATGCTAAGACATATCACATTTATGTTCTCTTAGGTAACAATAATTTCCACAATTAGTTCTCTACTAATCTAAAATATTAAATACATAATGAGTTTATTTTGTTATGGCTTCTCTATTTCAGAGTTCCTTGTTGAATTTATCTTGTGTTCGGCTTCCTTGCACTGTCAGTTTTATTTGTTTGCTTGCTTGTTTGCTTTATGCTCCAAAGAAGTATTGCTCATAGGTGCTGCTTTTCCTGAGTTCTTGAATGCTCTGAATGTTTTTCTGTTGTCTTCATATTTGAAGGAAACTTAATTGCATTTAATGGTTGGTTCACTTTTACTTTCATGGATTCACTCAACATTATTACTGAATTTCTACTATGCTCCAGACGCTGAGGATCTAGGGTAAGCAATTCAGACAATGCTGATGCCCTTGGAAAACTCACAACCCGTTATGGGTAGAAAGACAGGTAAATACATGGATTTTACATTTTGATGTACATTGTGAAGAAAAGAAGCAGGGTAATGGGATGATGGGATGGCTGTGAGCCATTTTAAGTGTGATGGCTCTGTACTGTCTCATCGGAAATGACATTGCACTGAGTTAGTGATGACAAAAGAAGCCAGTCTTGTGGAACTGGTTGTAAAAGTATTCCAAGCACAAGAAGAAGAAGAAGAAGAAAAACAAGTAGAAAGAAAAAACATTTTATTTGATGAACTCGGAGGGACAGAGTGATATACCATAATGATTTGTGACCCTAATGTCTCAAAGCGGAGTCACTCATGTCAAGTAGCAATCATCCTCAGTAGAGTTGTTCACCCTCAAAGAAACGAACATATTATGTAATGGACTGAGGTGTAAGACAACCTGCTGTTGTCCAGCACCATCTGAGACCTGCAACAAACTGATAGAAAGTGAAAAGCAGCTGAATAATGAGAATGGACACATCTGCAGAGGATCATAAAAGCAGCATGGACCTGGCTTTTTCCAGAACATCTTTGGACTCTGTTCCTGAGGACTCTGAGACCTTGTCCTGACTTGGCATCTGCCTGGGAGACTCCCCCACTGATCGCCATCCAAAGGACTTCCAGAATCACTTATCTTGTCTATTGGCTCATTGGTCTTCTGAGCCATTGCTGTGGTTTGTTGCCCCTCTTTTTATTACTGTTTTATTAGTTGCATGATTAATGGTGTGTGAAAACCTCACAATAAATCATAAATTCCAGCATGTATAATTGCCTATTTAGTCATTATAAAATCTCTTGACTTGGGTCAGTTAGCATATCTAGGCTGCAGGAACCTAATTAACATACACACAGAGAAGGACTTTTTTGTTGAAAAGTCATAAATGGTGGTGGGAGCAGGTGGTGGTTCAGAAAGGTGAGGAGGAGGACCACATAAGGTGTGATAGGCCATCATCAGAAATTTGGGATTTTTCTAATTGCAATGGGAAGTTCACATTCTACTCCAGATATTGCCTCTTTTGCTCCCAATTTCTCATCTGATAATTTTTCCTTCATCTGTTCCTTTCAAGCTTCTGTCATCACTACTCAAAAATCTCATTGACAAGGGCAGAAATAGCAATAACATTGCTTCATCTGGTGGCCATGTCTGTGCTCTCAACTTTCTTGATCTTTCAGTAGCATTCAGTTGACTACTTCCTCATTTTTTTAATTGGCATATGTGACACATTCTTTCATGATTTTCCTTCTATCTTACTGAAGACTCCATCTCATTCTTCCTTTTTTGTGTATCTATTCTCTGTTCCTGGGCAATTGCATACAGTCCTATGACTTTGATACCATCTGTGTAGCAATGTTTCCCCAATCTCATTGTCCTGGTCTTTCACAGAACTCCAGTTTTACATATCAACTGCCCACTTGACAACTCCTCTTGGATATTTAATATGAATCTTAAATGCAACACTTAAAATCAAACTCTTGTTAGGCCATCCCAAACTAGGGTGCTGACAGACTACTCCATCTCAATCAATGGCACCCCGACTATTCTTAATTATTCCCTTTCCCTTCTACTCTGATAAAATTAACTCATTATCAAGTACCATCGTTTTGTCTAAAATATACCTTTGGTTAGAAGAACTCTCTCTGTCTCTAAGATGACCAGCTGCATCCTAGCTGCCATTATTGCTCACTTATATTAATTCAACAACCTTCTAACCAATCTCCTTGATTTTAATCTTAGTCCACAAACCCTCTGTCATTTGAGCAGCCAGAGTGACCTTAAAATGTAAATTAGGCCATGTCACTCTACCACTTAAATTTTCTAATGCCTTCACATTACACTTATTTAAAAAGTTTCTAAAATGCTTAGCCTGGGCTCCAATGGTTACCTGCCTGTCCATGATTACCTTGGTCCACCCCCTTCTCTATTTAATGACCTGTATGCTCAGTGGAAATCTTTCAAATCCTCAAATATATTGAGTTTACTTCCCCTCCTTTTTCCACAATTTTAGTCCATATGCAATAGAAATCTATCAAAGTGTTAATTTTCCTACACAACCATTTGAAAAATTGAAAGAATTGGATAGTGAATACTCTATGTCCTTCACCTTGTTGCAGTAATTGTTAATATGTCACATTTATGTGTGCATTCTCTGTCTCTCTCCTCTATATTCCCTAACATTTCAACATATGTATACAAATAAGGACATTTTCCAATCACAATGTTATCATGTCCAAACACTTAATAATAATTCAATATTATTAATATCTAATATGCAGTCCATATTCAAATTTCCCCAGTTGTGTCAAAAATGTCAAAAATATAGCTTTCTAACTTGGATTAAAATGAAATAGTTTAATTCAGTATTTTAAACAAATATACATACATAAAAGAACTTTATAGGGTAATCTTAATCTTAAATCCAGATATAAACTATTTCTGACATTCTTCTTTCATTTGTGACTATCTTAGTTTCTCTCTGGTATCATTTCTCTTCATCCTAAAGATTTTTCTTCAGTATTTCTTGTAGAGTAGGTCTGCTAATAACTAATTCTCTTAGTTCTCCTTTATCTGAACTATCTTTATTTTGAACTATCTTTATTTTGGTATTTATAATATAATTATAAAGTTATTATTGTTATATAAATTATTAAAGTTATTATAGTTATATAAATTATCAAGAACAATTTTGCTGTTCTAGGTGTAAAATCTGATGGTACAGGAATAAAAAATATTATTATTAATTATTCTATAATCTATTCATTCTATATTAAATTATTTTATGAATCCAGCAATATCTGCTAATTCTTCTATCTTCTCTGTTCTAATGCTTCTAATTTGGTAGCATGTTGGGGCCAGAGATACTGTTTATAACAGAAAATCCTGCTTGAGTTTGGATTATTTGTGCTCCGAGGTTAACATACAGAATAACAACCCTTCCACAAGCTTTTGAATTTGGTGCACATTTGTTTACTGGTCAACAGGAGCCTTAGTGTCCTTGTCAGTCCTGAGAAATCTGTTCCTCAGGAATCATAAACGAAGTATCGGGTATCCCAGTCATGCTCTGAGTAACATTCTCAGAAAAACACAGGAGACAGGAAGCAGTGAGTATTTTGCCAGATCTTTTTTAAAGATGGATGTAGGTATATTTCTAAATGTTATACCTATAAATATGGGATTCTTAGTGTCAATCAAGTCTGGTTCAGCACTTAGAATTCCTCATCTACTCTCACCTGAAGTGTGCTTTGTATATTCACTACTTATTGATGAAGATCTCCTTTATTCCTTTACTCATGAACCTAAGAGATATCAAAATATAATACTATCAGGACAGGCATGAGTCTCAACAGCACAAAGGTACTGACCTCTAGGACTTATTGCTGATTTCCCTAGTTTGAGACACCTCTAGCTAAACTTTCTGCTTAGAATGTGCTGTGTAAACTGCCCAGCTGACACTTTTCTAATCAAATCTTTTTTTATAATTAATAATTCTTCCACATTTCCTTCTCAAATGTCCTCTCTGACAACTTCAATCTGTATTCAATCCTATTTTCTCAATCACGGGCCATAATAACTTTACTGAGCTTTCTGAGTTTCTTCTTTTTAGGTGTCCTTGTCTCAGAGACTTCTTGCTATGTCTCAACACAAGAAAATAGCCACGTGTGTTTTATCTCCTCTCCAACCGATACTAGTATGACCTACTACTTACACTACCACTACCACCACCACCTGCCACTAACTCCTGCTACTGCTGCCACTGCCATTGTCACTACTGATTTATCAAAACTTTATTGTAAGCTAGGGATGGTGCTAAATACTTTACTCATTACTTCCATGTAAGACAGATTTTATTCATTCATATTTTACAGATGATGCTATCAAAGCTAAAATGAAATTATATAATCTGCTAGTAAATGTCAGAATCTGGATTCAAACCTAGGTGTCTTTGGTGCCAAAGCCTGGGTTGTTTCAATCCCACTAAGAACAAAATGACTAAATTTACCCAATAAATTGTCAAGGAATCAAGATCTCTTAATTCAGAATCTGGGAAAACATAAGTGTACATGCTGAGATTGCCTTGGCTAGCTGGAAGGCAAAAAGAAATGACTTTCTTGGTACAGGACATTCTGTTCTTTCTAACAAACTAGTTTACCTGTGGATCATTTAGGATGGAAATCTCTATTTGGGGACTAAGTGTTTTGCACATTCTACTCTCTAAGAACTGTATATGTTAAGACATAGAAAAGTTCACTGAGGCTCACTAAGACTCATTGCAATCCAGGGAGAATTATGTCAGTTAACAAAGATGAAGCTCTACCAAATTTCCAAAGGATATTAAGTCATGAAAATAGATTGTACACTTCATGTCTGCTTTAATTACACCAAAAAATGCAAATATTCGAAGTTCATCGTGTTCACATATTATGTATGAATCTGTGAAGTCCTGTGTTATTAAAAAACACTCCATGGTTTTAGAATCATAGAAATCACTCATGGTGAAAACACTTATGGTTTTAGAATCATAGAAATCAGAAGAAAGACACATGTAGAACCTCATATTTTTAACACCACCCAACATAGTCCTTCCTGATAAAGAAAAGGGAACATCAATTGGAGGTTACATAGTGAAAGACTTTCAAAGATATTTCTTTCTGATTTAAAAATCAAATAAAATGAGTATTTATTTGTTGTAGACAAATGCTCTCTATAGTGGGTGTTTAATAAATATTTGTTAAATGCATTTGCAAATATGTTTTAGCCCTCTGAAAAAAAGTCTTTGTTAACCATTTAAGGCCTCTCATATTCAATTATCTGATTTTAGAATACAGTTTATAACATGAAAATTCACCACATCAGGAAGAATCAGAAAGCTGGAACAGACCAACAACAAATAAAGAGATTGAAGTAAAAATAAAAAATCTCCCAAAAAAGAAATATCTGGGACCAGATGGTTTCATGGCTTAATTCTACCAAAGAATTAAGAAAGAATTATTACCAATATTTCTTAAACTTTTCCCAAATTAAAACTACAGAGAATGGTTCCAAACTCATTTTATGAGGCCTGCATTACCCTGATACCAAAGCCAGAAAAATACACTATAAGGAAAGACAACTATAGGCCAGTATCTCTGATGAACCAAGATGGAATAATATTCAATAAAATACTAGCAAACCAAATTAAACAACACATCAGAAAGATTATACATCACAACTAAGTGGGATTTATCCTTGGGATACAAGTTTTGTTTAACATTTGGAAATTAATCAATGTGACACATCATATCAACTGGATGAAAAATTAAAAACATATGATCATCACAACTGATGCAGAAAAAGCATTTGACAAGTTCAACATTCTTCCATGATAAAAACTCTCAACAATTTGGGAATAGAGGGAAATTTCCTCAAGATAATAAAGGTCATTTATGAAAAGCCCACAACTAATATCATAATCAACAGGTAAAAACTGAAAGCTTTTCCTCCAAGAGCTGGTAAAAGGCAAGGATGTCCACTCTCATCTTCTATTAAACATAGTACTGGAAATATGAGTAAGAGCAATCAAATCAGAAAAAGAAACAAAAGGCATCCAAACCAGAAATAAAACATCTCTATTTGCAGATGACATGATCCTATATATAAAAAACACTAAAAATTTCACACACTAAATATTCTTAGAACTAATAAATGAATTCATTAAAGTTTCAGAACACAAAATCAATGTGTAAAAATCAGTTAGATTTCTATACACTGATAATGACCTATCCAAAAAAGAAATAAAGAAAACAATCCCATTTACAATAGTATCAAAAAGAATAAAATATTTAGGAATAAATGTAACCAAGGAGGTGAAAGATCTGTACACTTTTCAGTGTACAGATAGTTTATAGTTTTCACTATAAAACACTGATGAAAGAAATTGAAGAAGACATAAATGAATGGAAAGATATGTCTAATTCATGGATTACTGGAATTAATATTGATAAAGCATCCATACCACACAGTCAGTGTGACTAAATGGTGCCAGTTCACCATTTCCTAAGTATGTTTCTTTCTAAAATCTGAACTTACTTGCTTCTGTTTACATTATTGGTTAAAATTTCACCAATTCATTTGAGTTATAAATGTAAATATTTCTGGGAGATGTGTGGGGAGTTAAATAAGTTAGTCCAAGCAGATTGACTTCCTGTTAGGAACTGAAATAAAATTTCACTTAGAGAATGAGCATTTGTACAGAAATTAATCCTGGACACAAGTGAAGTGACTCCATGTAGAGTTTCCTTCATGGAGCACCAGAATAAAATGTTTTAAGGCTCTGCAGAAAGGAAGGTGAATGGGCACCTATGGAAAGTTTAAAGTGATCCCTCCTGAGCCCGGAAAAGGAATGATAGAAATAGAGAGAATCCTAGTTGTCAAGGGTGAGGGAGGAATAAGGATAGAGGCAGTCAAGGCACCAGTAATGCTCCCAAAAACTTATAAAGAAAAAAACAAATTGGAAGGTATCTTTACAAAGGTAATAAAAACATGCACAGTTTTTACTCCTAAATTTACTCATTCCCTGCTCATAGAAGTTAAATATAATATAGGAATATTCTCACTATAATTCTACTGTTTTAATGGTGAATAAGCCTTCTGTTGAGCAGACTGAGAATCTGACTTAATTACTGATATGTGCATTCCAAATTCCAAATGACAAACTCACAACAGAAAAGTTGTGAGTTTAGAGCTCACAACAGAAAATTCCTTAGAATGGCAAATAATGTACTTTGTGATCTAACCTTATTTTAGGATAAATCTTCATCTTCTCATTGTAATTAATCAGATCAAATGTTTGTTTTTCTGGGTACAAGCTGGGGAGTTTCGTGCCTTTGGGCAACTGCTCAAATTCTCCAAACTCTTCCCTCACTCCCGCCCACATCATCACCTAACTTGGAATGGATTTACCAGACAAGGTGATTGGGAAAGACTGGCTCATTTTTTTACATGCAACAGTTTATTAGATTACCTAATTTTTCAGCTTTCCATGACTCCCCAGGAAAACTGACCATTCTCTCCATCACACCCTGTTTCTTCTAAAATATTTCATTGTTCTTTCTTGTTTTCATCTTTTTTTTCTTGTGTTAGAGGATAAATCTTTTAGAACCAAGAGCTGTGGTGTGTCTGTCTTTCCATTCTCAGGGCCTATCATAGTAGGGACCCTATCATGGTAGGGTCTTCCCAGAGAACAAATGAGTGAGTGAATGAATACATGGATTCATAAATGAATGAAGCAGCTGGGCTACGATCTCCTTTTGGGGTGTAACCTCATCATCAACTGAGGCTGCCTACCTGTTGGGAAGTACTCAGAACCATGGCTTTGTCTTCCTGTGCTGATTTCCTTTTCTCATAGACCAGCTAGTTTTAAATAGCTAGATGATAAGATTGTAAGCAATCTAAGAGAAACGTGATTTTTTTTATTTTTGAATTTTTGTGATGATTCTAGAAATTCCAGCTACCAGATACCATGTAAACATTCATAACCTGATTTTTGGACTAGCAAATAGTGTCTATTTTGGCTACATGATTACACTTACAGCAGGGAAGCGAAGGGGAGGGATGGTTAGAAATAAATGAAAATGATGTACTTTTAATATAATAATTTAGGAAGCTGCTAAAAGATTTGAAACAAAATAAATTTAGAGATTGCTTCTGGACTGCTATTAGCCACATCGTATTCTCTAGACCAGCCATCCCCAGCCTTTTTGGTACCAGAGACTGGTTTCATGGAAGACAACTTTTCCAGGGACTGAGAGAGGAGGATGGCCAGTGATGGGAAGCAGCTGTAAGTACCAGATGAAACTTCGCTTCTGCTAGCTCACTGTTACCTCCTGTGCAGCCAGGTTCCTAACAGGCCACAGACCCATACAGGTTCATGGCCCCGGGGGGTTAGGGACCACAGCTCTAGACCATTTGAAATATTTCAATGAAAATCAGTTGAAACTCAGAGCTTGTGCAGTGTGTTCTTACTCTTCAGAGCTGTTGTTTTTGCAGAATTAGAGAAGAAATTTGACCTTGACTGCATTCCTGGAGGCCATGCCTAATCTAATTTATTCCCAGTGGAGCTTCACAAGGAAGAATTGGTGGAGTCTGCTGGCCAGGTCTGCCACCACAATACTTTCCTCAGAACATTTTGCCATCTGGAAAATGCATGATTCAACTGCACTGGCACAAGTACATCCTATGTAGGAAATAGAAGACAATGATATTAACTGAACAAGCTTCAAAATAAATATGAAATATTTGTACAGGAATGCTAACCAGTTGCCGAAAAGTGAATAGGTCTAAATGGCTTTCATCTCGATGATCTGCACACTTCATTTCAGTCTGTTTTTATTTTTGGGGTAGAATTACTTATTTTTTAATGTAGTGAGTACAAAAAAAGAATAAGAAATATAGAAAGCAAAATATATCCAAAAGAAGGGAGCCCCAAAATATGGGAATTCTGGAATTGGAAGACTGATTTTTTTTTATGGAGAATTTTATCCATAAGAATTTTAAAAACAGTGATGATAATACAATCCCGATTTCAGTTCAGCACGGACGGTGAAATGTTTAACTTCTGTGGTATCAGAATGGCAAACTTTAGCTACATTACTAATATGCTGAAAAATTGGTCACTATCAGGTGTGGGACTAAATTTTTTATCAGATGATACCTCGGACCATTGGCTTTTGTGTTTATTTTGTATAAGTCTTTTAGTCAATCCATAAATACAATTATCAGTCATTCCATATGCATAAACATACACTTCATCGGGCACAAGGATGTATCTTCTTCATCATCATCATAATCACCACCATAATTGATGCAATGATAAGAATATTTATTGAACACTGCCAAAATTTCATCAATTCTAAAAAGAATATGTTTTAACATCTCTGATGCCAGAATGTGTCTTCCAATCAATCTTGTCTTACAATTGCTATTAGCCAAATGGTAGACATGACATAGCTCTTTTAACTGCCATTTACAGAAAGAGAAAGAAAGTGCTAGCATGAAAATACATGCAAAGAGTGCCACCAACTTGAACTATTATCCTGGAGATAATGATGAAGGCTTTTAAGAAATGCTATGTCACCTATGATCATTATGATGTTGATGGCAATTATCATGGTGACATTTTGTGGAAAAATACCCAAAGCAATGAATTTGATTCTAAAAGTGATTCAGAATGTTTTAAATACTTTAATAAAATTATTTTATTTGTATTTTTCTGATTATGTAAAGAGCGATATAGAATAAAAATATGCTATATAGGTCTAAAAGCTTAAAAGAGTTCTTTTCATATTAATATGTGTATATTACTCACGGTTCTCCAAAGAAGCAGAACCACTAGGATGTGCATATATATAAGGATGGGCATACAGTCTGGGTGCAGTAGCTCATGCCTGTAATCCTAGCACTTGGGGAGGCCAAGGTGGAAGGATTGCATGAGTTCAAGACCAGCCTAAGCAAGAGCAAGACCCTATCTCTACTTAAAATAGAAAAATTAGCCAAATCTAATGGTGTGCACCTGTAGTCCCAGCTTCTCAGGAAGCTGAGGCAGGAGGATTGCTTGAGCCCAGGAGTTTGAGGTTGCAGTGAGCTATGATGATGTTACTGTACTCTAGCCTGGCCTATAGAGCTAGACCCTCTCTCTCTCAAGAAAAAAAAAAAAGGATGTGGATATGTGTGTGTATATATATATATACATATACATACACACACAGAGGAAGAGATTTATTATAAGGAATTGGCTTACATAATTATGGAGATTGAGAAGTCCTAAGATCTGAAGTTAGTAAATTGGAAATCCAGGAAAACTGATATGTGGCTCCATCAAACAGTTGTAGTCAGATGAGACAGTGGAACAGGAACAGGGCATGGGATCAGCAGGAAGCTCTCCAGGCATCTCACTCTCACTATACAGTCTCTTGTATATGCTAATTTGAGATTCCTCACAGCATGGCAGCCTCAGGGCAGTCTGACTGTGAGTGAATGTCCCAAGAGAGACAGGCAGAAGATGTGTCACCTTTTATGATTTGACCTCATCTAGCATCATTTCCACCATTTCTATCAACTGATGGGAGGAGTGTCAAAACCTGTATGGACATGTTTTACAGTCACCGCATTGAGCCACTGATAATGACTTCTGCTTCTGAGCTTTTCTGAGTGTCCATGGTAGGAAAGTAGAAAAGGACAAAAATGTATGTACATGTGATATCCAAGATAGCTTATATGTATACCATGTCTCTATAATGACATATGTCAGGGAACTGTGAATATGAATACTTAAATCTAAAAGTCATATGGAGTTGTTTCCAAAGTATTTGAGGGTCTCTTAGGGCAAGCATACACATGTTATGACTCATAATACAAGATACTCATAAGTGTCTAGCTTGAGTGATGAAACCACTCTATATTTCTGTTTATTTAAATAGCTTGAAAATATTAAAAAAGGAGAGACATGGTGCCTTTAAAAATTGAAAACAGATCCTCAGTAGATGTTAAACTTTTAAATGGCAAAATAAATAAAGAAACCCACTCAATGATTAGACATTGCTTATGACGGAGAGTAGAATTGAGGGGGCTAGTTGAATCCATTGCCAGGAAAACTCTTTCCTGATTAGAAGTAAAAATTTACAGGTTTTTCATACAGATTTTAGCCCACTTGTGTATAGCTTCTGAGGAGACAAATTTACTTCTTCCAGATTCAGTTAAACCTTGTGTAGTTGAAAGATTACTGAGATGTATTCAATAGATCCAAGAAAGTTATGGAAAAAAATGAAAGTGTGAAGAAGGTATCTAAAGTCTTTCTGTCACTGGTTGTAGATACTTTAAAAGATGTAGAGAAGTCTCCCACAAATCATTTTAGCCCCAAACAACTCAGAGGAATTCTTGCAAGGTCAAGACAGAGCATGTCTAAATAACACACATCTAGATATATTATAAGTACTAAGATCTGGTAATTTAGAGAATACCAGTTGTCATATGTTTTATGTTTTATAATTTTTATTAAAAAATTTTTTTAAATTTCAAAATAATGAAGGAGTACAAATGTTTTTGTTACATGGCTTGAGTCAGGGTTATAAATGTGTTCATCAGCCATGTAGTGTTCATTGTACCTGTTAAGTGGCTTTTTGCCCCTCCCTTCCTCACTCTTTCCCCCTGCTTGATTTCCAATGGCTTTTACTTTCCTCTGTGCACTTGTGTGCCCATCAGAAAGGGCCAGACAGTAAACACTACTGGATTTTTGAGCCATACGGTCTCCACTACACAGCTCTGCTGCCAATATAGCAGCCATAGACAATACATAATAATGGCTGTGTTCCAAAAAAGCTTTATTACAAAATTATATGGGTCTTATCTTATCTATGAACTATAATTTTCTGATCTCTGGTTTGGGGATTATAATTCACATTTATAAATCATCTCAGCTACTTTTTTTTTAAACAATGAATATTCCCATTTTGTAGAAGGAGAAATTGGAATTGAACATGTAATTCTGGGATTTACTATCTAGAATAAATGTTCAGTGGATATATGGATGATTAGATTGGGTGGAGAGGATTTGGAGTATATATTATGGAAAAACCAAAAGGTTGAAATTTAATTAGTTCATACTATAATTATGAAATATTTACTCTATTTAATATTTTCTGCATAATTATCTGCAGAGGTTATTGGCAAAGACATAGAGTAAATTAGATTATCTTGGGAACAGGATGGCAGAAGCCAGAGGACAAAACTTGCAGTAAGGGGCATATTTAATGGAATTTTGCCAAAGCAAAAGCTCTAAATTGACAATTTAGGTTGAGATTTTCAATGCAGCCTCATGAAATATTTATCCAATCTTGTCTTAGAGAATTCAGTTTACTAAAATTTCCAAAATATCATATTTCCTTAAAAGTATTATACCTGGAGAAATTCAAAGGCTCATTTCTTACTTAGTTTACCAACATAACTATATTCAAGCTCAAAAAGTAACTAAAAGACTTAGTTACTAAAGTAAGACATTCTTCCAAATAAATATCATTAAGAAAATCATCCCTGGAATTAGAAATAAGATGAGTTTAGAAAGATCGAAAGACACAGAGAGAAACAGAATCTCAGTGGATATTTGAGATATTCACTGATATATTGAAAAAATATGTTTTAAAACTATGATATATACTTACCCAAAAGGGGAAATGCCTTTATCACAAAGGTAGTTTTCCTAGGGTAAGGTGTGTTCATTGAACTATAGATGTGTTGACTCCTGTGGTTTCCCCAAATGTGGGAAACTTGATGGCATAATTTGTGGTAGTATGGGGCTGCGTTTGTACTTTTGTATAAAAAACAAAAATTAAAATGACAATATGACTTTTTAAGATATATATTATGATCTATAAATTTTGATGTATAAAATATTTGAAAGTAAGTTACAAACATGAATTATTGGAATTTGTATATAAAGAGAACTTTAGACAGAACTGGAAAATAAATATGCTAATCCATCTTCAAACCCACTGAAGTCACTGACTCAAAAGATTCTATCTTGTCTTGAACCATCTTTAGAAGCTCTAAGGCAAATTTCCCACAGTTCTTTTTTTGTGCCACAATTTCTACTTCTGTAAAATGGGCAAAGTATTTCTTGTCTTATATAATTGTGAATGCTGAACACATTAATGCATATAAAGCTTTTGGAACATGGCCTGCACATATTTAAAACATATTAGCATTTAAAATCCTTTTCAGATTCACAAGCTTATCAACACATTAAATATTCAGAAAGTGTTGAAGTACAGAAATCCACTCCACTTTGTTTAAGTAAGTACAGTTGTCCCTTGGTATCTGCAGGGGATTGATTCCAGGACCGCCCTTGGTTACCCAAATCTTTGCATACTCAAGCCCGACAGTTGGCCCTGTGGAACCCACCGGGTATGAAAGATTGGCTCCTGTTTTGCTTCTTGCCATTTCTGCATTTTCAGTGTACATTTGGCTGTGGATGAGGAACCCACCAATAGTAAAAAACACCATATTTATTGAAAAAAAATCCATGTATAAGTGGGCCCTTCACAGTTCAAACCCGTGTTGTTAAGGGTCAATTGTATTTCTTGTACTTGAATATAGAACCCTTTTTGGGAGGGGTGTCACCGCTCAGGTGTCACCGCTCATTATTACATAAGTGTTCTAAGGAACCCATTTTGGGCATTCAGCTGTGAAGGACTTATAGACAGGACTTAGCAATTATGTACAAGTCAGAAGCCTGGAAAATATAAGAATGTTGGTCATGTACAGCCTCAGTTCTTCTAGATCTTGTCTTATCCAAATCCACATGTATAGCCACATCTGCACAGACTTCATCCTGCTTTGTTTACAGAAGAGCCTCCCCTCAATCCAGCAATGCTTTCTCTTATTTTTTTTTTTGCCCTTGGGCTTTCCTGATACAGGTGGGATGCCCACAAGCACCCAGTTAGTCATCACACTTGGAAGTATGTGGTAGTTGCTGCCCAAAGAAGAATTTTCTACCAGGAGGTATACCAACGTAGTTGATACCCACTTCTTTGTTTTTTCTTTCAGACAGACTGGCCAGATTGAGCATGTCTCAGGCAGAGCAGTGATCAAGTAGTAACACTAGTTACTACACTTCTTTCACTTTCTAAGGTCGTTTGTTCCTATACCCTTAGGTCACTTTCCACATGACTTGCCTACATGCAAACTCTTTCCTCAGGCTCTGATTCCTAGAAAACTTAAGCAAACATAAAAACTAATATATATAGCGCATATGTAATAATATATGCTCTACACAAAATATATTATAGAAAATAAATCTTATTGTGCTTTCTGCTCTTTGAACTCAGCGTACTAGCTTTAAGGAATCATGTATGGTGGAAAACTCACATTCTACATCCAATAAGGTAGGAAAAAATAAAGGAGGTAATTTTTTGAAAACATAAAATAGGCCAACTGAGCATTTTATTCCAAGGTTTATGTAAGTTTGAGATATAAATGGAATTATAGCCATTATTCCTGCTTTTACTTAATAAGATCTTCAGTGATAGTGACCTTTGTAAATAAGGTATAAACCTTACAAACAGAAAGTAATTCCATGGGTCTATATCAACAACGTTGGTATACCTCCTGGTAGAAAATTGAAGAAAATGAAGCAGCTCTCAATTTTATCTTTTTTTTAAAAAAAATTTTCAGCATATTACAGGGGTACAAGGGTTTAGCTTACCTATATTGCCTTTGCCCCACCCAAGTCAGAGCTTCAAGTGTGTCCATCCCCCAGACAGTGCACACCACACCCATTAGGTGTGAATATATTCATCCCCTCCTCCGCCCTCCCACCTTTCAGACACCCAGTGAATGTTCCTACTATATGTGCACTTAAGTGTTGATCAGTTAATATCAATTTGATGGTGAGTACACATTGTGTTTGTTTGTCCATTCTTATAATACTTCACTTGGTAGAATGGGCTCCAGCTCTATCCAAGATAATACAAGAAGTTCTAGATCAACTTACAGAATGGGAGAAAATATTCGCATCCTACACATCCGATAAAGTGCTGATAACTAAAATCTATATAGAACTCAGGAAAATCAGCAAGAAAAAAATCAAAATCAAGCAACCATATCAAAAAGAGTGCAAAGGACACGAACAGAAAGTTTTCAAAAGAAGATAGACTAATGGCCAACAAACATGAAAAAATGTTCAACAGCTCTCAATTTTAATTCGCATTTACATTCGACTATTTTATTAAGAATAGGATAAATGAAGGCCTTTTGCTTTAAATGTTGACCTTAAAATATGATGTAAAATTTAAGTATTGTCCTTGTTAATCAAATGGGAAAGCCAACATCTTGTGACTTGGACTATCCTTATGTTTGGCAGAGCCATGGGAGACAGGCCTCAGATTGACTTCAGTTGGGATGGCACATGAACATCACTGGGTGATTCACTTCCAGATGGAAACATGTGCTAAAAAAACTACAATTCTAAGATGAAGCAATAATGGAGAAAATTTTCCTGAAATTGGGGAAGGTCATGGTATTTGGCTCAAAATGAAATCATCAAAAAATAAGGTCATATAGCAAAAATAAAATTAAAGCCATCTTAGTAGTTATCCTCTATAAACATTTCACCTTCTACTTGCAATACTAAAGGCAAAGGAGTTTGTTTTTATGAAATTGAGAAGTAATGACAAGGTCTTGTGAGCAATTTCACTATAATATTTTTTTTCAGTAGAGAAAATTCAACACTTCAAATGTCAGACTGTTGGAAAGTATAAACTAACATTTTCCTTTGAAGAAATAACAAACTAGATTACTTCAGGCATACATAAATGTTAAAGGCCACAGTATATTTTATAAACTTACAAAGGAAAAAGCACTTGGGGAAAGTTAAAGTAAGTTGTTACATGAGGAAGGGAAAATACATATTTTTGCCCTGATTGAACCAGTACACATTCTACTCTGCATTGAAATTATTTGTGTAAGTATCTTATTCTTAAACCATAATAAGAGGACAAGTTAGGTAAGTTGAGCATTTTATTATTCCCTACATGATCTCTTCCGATACCAATAGTTCATTCTCAAAATTTTTGGTTAAATGGAATTCAAATTTATGAACTCAAAGTTGTTTGAAGAAATCATACATGAAAAAAATATGAGCCCGTTTTACTATATGCATGGAAGAAATATGTTATGGTGTATTCTCATATTATTTGGGAGAGTCAAGATTCATAAACACATCACTCAAGCAACAATAATACAAAAGCAATGGATGGAGATGAAAAACGAGTTTTGACTATCTGTCATCAAACCTGGCATTGTATCATGTGCTGTATGGGCTGGCATATACTATGTGATGTGAAGCACCGGAAGGCACACTCAGAAAATATGCATACCATCAAGTAGAACTACAAGGTCAGCATATTTTCATTCTTTCACACTTCAACTGCAGCCCAAGATACCTGGGTTCTAACCCTCAGTGGGAAAAAGGTCATAGATCCTTCCTTCCCGGTAAGGCTGGTTCATTTTGCCAAAGGACCCGGGCAGCCTCCATTGTTCCTATGCTTCTCAAAGTAATCCTTGCCAATGGCTTCTTGATGTTGTATCCTTCCCATTCCTGAAACCTTTAGATTGGTCCTTAATAACATCACTTCTATTGTTACGCCGAGACCCAACTCAAGGCAGTTTGCAGAGTGGTAGCACTGTCCTAACATGTCACACCAAAGCTCTACTGTCATATGTGGTTTCACATGAGGTCTTTGCTGCCAATATTCTCCACATCTCTGGACAGCCTGTTTCTTCTCCACTAACCACTGAAACTGCTATAATCCAAAATAGGAATGGAGCTTCACCACCGCTAACTCTAGCACTTTGCACTTGAGGGCTCGAAATCTTCACTATGGGCTAAAGGTTTGGCAGATCATTGATTGAGTCGCTACCTGAAGACGGATGTCTGCTTCAAAGAGGCTTTACTCTCATGAATGTCATGAAAGGCTCTGACTTTGGAATTAATTAGGATAGATCAGCCCTTTAGTTAATATAATTTTTTGATCCCAAACGACAGGACCCAGTTCCCATTCGGGAAAGCACTAGCCAGACTTCTCATAAGTCAGACTAAGAAAAATTTATGGTATTTTTACATCAATAAATATTTTCTCTCCAGTCCTATTAATTTGAGAGATTTTTAAAAAGCAAGAAATATAACTTTTTGAACTTTTTTTTTTTTTTGCTTGAACCCAATCATCTGTCTTATTTCCCTGCCACGGTGTCTGAGTATTCATACAAAAGTATTGTGTAAAAACGTGTCTTTAGGTTTCTCAATAAAGAGGGAGAATCTTGGATTTATCACTTTTCAATCAATAGTTTGGGGTCATGTTAGCCATCCCAGCTAGAGGAGGGCAGTGTAGGTATGTTTATGTGAGTGCAAATGTATACACACACACACACACACACACACACACACACACACACACACACCAAGCACACATTTTACACAAATTTTTTGTTTGGTTTATGTGTCTACCTTCCAACTTACTTGGATATAATAGATTTTATAGATCTCCACATAGAAATAGTGATGGATCAATCATATTTATTATAAACTCTATAAGTTGAATGAAATGCTAAAAATTTTACCAAAAAGTTCATCCCCCATTCAATTGGGAATATATATCATGGCCATAAAAATCCAACAAGACATTAGAGAGATACGTGTTGAAAACCAATTCTGTAAGTAAGATATCCATCACTGTGCCATCATCATCGGTTCCTTGTAAACACTTTGATTATTACTCCCTTGGCAGTTTTTTATTGGTTGATTGATTGACTTGATCATACTAAATGATTTGGCAGGAATCTGAGTTGGCTTTTCCTAGGCTGAGGCATTTTTCTCTTTCTGACATTGACTTCATGATTCTTTTCAATTTCTTTTTGTTGGACAGCAGGAGAGCCACTTGTAGTTGCAACCTAAAGGGAAGACCATCAGTGTTATCAGTTGTAGATTTTTCTTGGTGACTTCCCATCATGGGCATTATTTTCTTCCCCATGAAGAAGGCCATGGCCACGAATATGTGTTTCCTATTTTATGCCTTTGACATGAATGTCCTACACAATAACAAAGAAACATATTAACAGACACTTTAAAATTCACTTAAATGATTGGCCACTTTTTGTTGATTACCTATGTGATTCATAATCTCTGTTGGAAACTAAAATTCATCAAGAATTTCTTAGCACTATACGCCCATGTTTTTTAAAAATTAAATAAAATTATTTTTTCTTGCAGTACAGTTAAGAAAAAATTTAGAAGAGCAAGGAGAAAAAAATCTTGCAATAAACAACTATATTTTGCCAAGAAGACTTCAAATGAGAACTCTCAACCAAGCTCAAGCATGTGGTATTAAATCTCCACTGGCGTGAGCTAGTATATTCAACAGAAAATGGGCATGTAAAAATCAGCAAAGTCAAGCTTTAGGGTACGTCAGTGAGTGATTGAATAACAGCACATCTTGAATCTACTGGTTTTGGCCGGTTTAGCATTCATCCTGGGGTAACTTTAAATAGTAACCTCTGATATGTCAGAATGAATGTGACCATATTCATTATAAAAAATTTCTTTCTTGTCTTAAAACAAAAAAAGATCTAAGTGCAGCTAAACCAAAAAGTTGATAGAAATCTTTAAGAGAAAAGACAAATGGATCCTCCTTTGCAACTCAATTTTTCCTTTTTTCCCCTTCTAGTGGTATTTTACTGGAAAGCGCATGACTCGATGGAATATAACAGAGAACATTCTGACATTCTTTTAAAATTAAAGGGAGGAAAAATTTCCAGGGAACCCCATCCCATTTAAACTCTTTTTGACTCTGAATAGAAGTGGCATTGCTATTCAATGTGACAAATGATGGTTTGAATTATTCTGCCTAAAACAAAATGAATTTGTAAACAAAAGAAATAGGTTTTTGGTCAACAGCATCTTGGGGATTATAACAATATATTGACCATGAGGATGATCTCTTTTCTTCTATGACCTAGCACCGTCCTTATTAGACAACACAAGCTTCTATACAACCTTGTTAGGTATTGGTATGCTGTAGGCAAAAAAAAAAATTGTAAAATAAGACACAGGTATTTTTCTCCAAACATTAAACTTAATATAAATAAAATCAAGACAATATTTTTGTGTGATTAACCCAAATATACACTATCATTAAAGTATTAATATTTTAAATGCTGTTGATGATCTTGTGGTCATTTTGCTTTTCCACAGTCTACAGAGGATTTCTTCCAGTTTAATTATATAACAGTAGACAAAATGTTCCAACAATATGTGAAATAACATCCAACTACAAACACGAAACACATGTGTTTGCAGGGTAAGTCAGGAAAGGGCACTTTGGTTAGGGATCAGGTGGGGGCTGAGTCCAAACTGGAAAGGCACTGTGGGGTCCACCAGCCTGTGAAGGCAGGGAGAGGGGAAGGCTCCAAATGCACGTTACCCTCCATTGTGTTCCGTCACCTGGGAGTCACCCAGCTTCTCTATTTCTCAGTTTGCTCACCTACAAAATGGGGAGAAATTTATCATCCTTACATTTTTAGGGATCTCCAAAACTCCGCACAAAAAAACCCCTAAAATATTAAATGAACGTGTCTAGCCCAACATAATTGCCTGTCTTTTTACCTTAAAAATCAGGCTTAATTTTGGGGGAATTCTAAATGTGAATTGTTGAAAATTAGTTTAAAAGGTAGTATTTATTAAATCATATTTCTTAGTAGATAATCTGCTATGTTAGGGGCTCTGCTTTCCCTGCCTCCCCTGCCTCTTGGCATTTACAATCTTGGTATTGGGAACATAGTCTTGTATACAATTGGGCACTTATAGCATCACAAGTGTATCGGTTAAGTCAGTGCAGAATGAAGACCTCACACTTAACATGCTGATAATAAAAACGTTTATATACAACTCTATCATGTACTAATCATCATTACATAAATGATTGTATTTCATTTTTACTATAATGACTCGTGGTAGGAAGTCCGAGTGTGGTATTACTGTCCCCTCATTGATAAGGAAAATGAAGCTCAGAGAAGTTGTGACTTGTCCGAGGCTACAGAGCTCATAAGAGAAACAGACAACATTTAAGCATGCCTGGTTTTGTGGCTATCATATTCTAGTTGTTTAAGTTAGCCCACGTTAAAGGCCTTATAAAAATACATTAAACGTAAAGCAATTATATTGTAGGAAATCAGACATTAAATTTTTTTATGAAGACTATTTGATTGGCCCATATATTTCTCATATTTTAGTTATTATGTATAATTTGTTCTTATTATTGATAAAAGTGAGAAAGACTTAGGAAATGATGGATTAAATTCTACAGAGCAAATATATCACTGAGTTCATAGGATACTTGAACCTATCTGGAGAGTTTCTGTAGAAACTCTGATTATGTCAGTTGAAAATTAGCCCTGTCACCGTGGGTCATACACATTCTGGGAAGTCCTTAAGAAGGAATTCAGATAAAGAAAACAGGTGGCGGAGGTAATGGTTCTATATCCAGGTTTTTTGACCAGTGGTGACCCTGGGGAAGAAAATCCCTTCTTCACGGACAGGGTTGAACAAATACGAGCATGCAGAAGAATGAAAAAAGAGTGACGCCAAGAACTATTTTATTTCTTTGAAAAGAAAAGGTTACTTTATCAAAGTAGAGCTTCAGGTATTTTTGTTTTGATATATAATAAACTAAACATTTGATTCCAAATTGGACATTTCATATTTAATGACCTAATAATTTTTGCTACAATTTTTAATAGAATTCTTCTAACATTTCCAGGTAGCTTGTGTTTGCAAAAAAGCCATTAGGGTAGTTTTAGTTTGGATGGAATAATTCTCTCTTTCATATAATCCATTAATAGCTCATTAATTTCATTAATGTTTGGCTATTCAGACATTTCCAATGAAAACTAATATTTTATTGCCATCCAATGTTATTATATTATTGGATGAATAAGATTAGAACAATTTGTTCTTTTTGTGATGTAGTATAGTAGCTGTTCAGAGCAGCTAATAAATTTTAAACCATCAGATAATATTTTATAATAAAATAATTTGACCACTAAAAACATTTTCTAATGTTTAAAATATTCTCTAATTAGAAAAATAGCAACTCAATTGAGATTAGGATGAAAAATAATTGTAATTTATAATTCAATTGCTTTGACCTACCATGAGTTTCATCATTTTCCTTGTTCAGTTTAAAAATCTGGAACAAAGCTGGGTGCAGTGGCTCACACCTGTAATCTCAAGGTTTTGAGAGGCAGAGGTTGGAGGAAAGCTTTAGGCCAGGAGTTCTCGACTAACCTGGGCAATGTAGTGAAACCCTGTTTTTACAAAAAAACTTAAAAATAAATTAGCTACTCAGGAGGCTGAAGCAGGAGGATCACTTGATCCCAAGAGTTTGAGTCCCCAGTGAGCTATGATCACACCACTGCATTCTAGTCTGGGCAACAGAGTGAGATCCTGTATCTGAAAAAATAAAAAAAAAATCTGAACATATAGGCATTTAAGGAAGAAACTTTAGGAAGAGTTTATTAGTTTGTCAACATTTTAGGTATAGACTTCAATTTGGAAAGGAACTTCTAAATACATAATGAGTGAGATGTGCACCATCTGGGGGATGGTCATGCTGGAGACTCAGACTTGTGGGGGGTGGGGGGGGGGGAAAGGGCATTTATTGAAACCTTAAAATCTGTACCCCCATAATATGCCGAAATAAATAAATAAATAAATAAATTTTAATGAGTAAATTAGTTTTCTAGTATTTTTCTGAACAAGGAAATAAAGATGCTTTATACTTCCCTTACACGCCTTATTCCCACGCCCCCACTCTCTACTTTCTGCTTCATCACAGCCCATCTAAAGTCATACCTCTACGGTCAAACTTTCTTCAAGTGAGCTCTTTCCTGATATCAGCTCTGACTACCCAATAAAGCACTTTTCAAAACACCAGGAATTAAATCAGAATCCTTCCCCTGCCCCAAGGCATTGTTATGTTTCAAAATCTCCCCAGGTGATTTTAATGGGAAGCCAGGCTTGAGAACCACTGCTCAACATTTCCCTTACAGTTTAGCAGTGAAGAACTTGTTCCTTACCACCTCACCACTGTCAGGGAGAGCACCCTCCCAGGAACACGCAGGTTTTAGTTACAAAGGGACCATTTATCTTGTAACCAATCTGTAGATCTCTCTACTCTCAGTTACCTACCTGAGTGTTTTTAACCTAGACAAGAGCAAGAAAAGTTGTTTTTAATATATAAAAACAAATTCTTATATAAGAATCTAATCACAACTCTGCTGCTATTCCCCTTTATTTTTTCTAGGTGATACACTAAAATAAAGTGAGCCTTTGGGATAGATTGATGTGGACTGAGATCTTGATTATAGCACTGATGAGCAGCATGTCCAGGTATAGGGTGTCATCATGTTGAATTTCAGCATCCCCAGATGTGATATGGGAATAAATGACCCATGTACAGGGCTGATTAGGATTAAATAAAAATATAGGTGCAAAATACCTGGCACATAATAAGTGTTCTAGAAGGGTTCATTTCATTCCAAAAAGGATCTTGCATTTAAAACAGTTTTCACATTGATTTTCTAGGAACATAGAGATCTCAGTGGCAGCTCCTCAGAGGCCACGGCTGGGACACATAAGGGACCTCAGGAGAAAGAACTGCAGCCCCATAAAGTCAGATTCCAACAGAGGAGTTTGCTGTTATCTATTCTATTTAGTGGCTTTTGATGTGAGATGTGATATGACGAAAACATTCTATTGCAGGAAATAAAGCTTAAAAGCCACTGATCAAAGGTATTACAACAGCTACCGCTTGTGTTTCTCCTTTACTATGCACAATTCACTACAAAAGCATGTATTAATTTACTTATATCGTTAGTTATAATATTAGCTTTAAAATTTGTTTTTATTACTTTAAAAAATAATTTTGTACTCTATACTAGGGCAAGAATAAAAGTTCAGTATCAGGAAATAATACTTGGTAAGGTTTATGGTATAGTGAATAAAATAGATAATAAGTGATTAAAATGTCATTTCCCTGATTAAGTCAAAGTACCAAACATTGGAGTGAAAGTACAAGATTCATATTTCAGATGTAGATAAAGTACATAACAGCTATAGCATTATATTAATAAAAGGTTTTAAGGAGGTAATGGAACTAATTCAACACCAGGAAGAGAATAATTAAGTAAGATAGTTCTGACAAGATGATTTCATAGAATATGCAATCTTTCCCTCATTCCATCTATAATAAGAACTAAAAGGGACCAACAGTAGTCTGGAATTTCTATAGATGCCAGTCTCTCAAGTTGCCCATTGTTCCCAAAATAGCAAAGAATAAATGACTATCTTGCTGTTTTTAATTTAACAAATGTAATCAAATTACTGTAAACATAGTTGCTTATCATATTCATCCAAATTTCTGGAAAATATTAAGATTTATTGTCAAAGTAATGAGAACAAAAGAAATTGCGCCCAGGCATATGTTCTGTTGGGGATTTCCTGTTGCTTTCTGCATACTGTTTTTTGCAATCATGGTTGCAGCTGAACCTCATTAATATTTTCTTTTCTGTCTTTCTCTCCCCCTCTTTTTCTGTGAATATTGCATTATATCATGAAAATAACCTGATAAAATTAAACTGTGAATTTTTAATGCCTCACAATGTATTCTTCCTTGATGGATAGATCATTGGAGCCTTTTGAAATCCATTTTGGCATGCAGCTCAAGATGGCCTACAACAGCAAAAAACCATAAAATGGACAATTTAAGCAGAGGCAAAAACCAGATAATAAAAATGCCAAATGAAAGCCCTGGTAGTTCAAATTTATTTGGTGTTTTGTGGACTATACTACTATACTACTGCAATTCTACATGCATCATCAGTATTCTTAGCTATAAAGTATATGTATCTTTCAAAGTGAATTTTAAATAAAATTAATAAGAAAGTACAATGCCACCAAGAACACATTGACTCTTTGTGAAAAATATTGCACACAACTTCTAGCAATCCTTTTCCGTACAATGTTAGCATATTCGTCTATCTCACAAAATTATAACCATCTTGTTTGTGGAACAAACATTGCCAAGCAGAAGCCAGGTTAATGGTTTTGGACATTTTAAAATCAAAGTAGTATGCAGTATAAGTACTTCCAATGATATTTCAAGTTGAGCAGACATGCATACATTCTCTTGGAAAACCAGCAAGGCTAGTCCCTTAATGAAATTTCTTTGATGAAACACAAGAAGTGAAACTTCAGTGATCTGAAAATCACTTTGAGACTAGTTTACTACAATTCCTTTAAAATGATTATAGACCTTACTGTGTACCAGACACAGTGCTAGGACTGGACGTAAAACAAAAGATAAGACTGGGATCTCTCCTTGAACGAGCTTACAGTTTTGTTGACAAAGTCAGAACAGTCTGGCAAGTTCAATACTGGACTTAAATATAGGATACAGAGATGGAGGGCACAGAAAAAAGAATTGATTTTATTCTAGAGAACAACTGCAACAGGTTACACAGAGGAGGGGGACTGAGCTGGCTTGACAGATGAAGGATGAAAAGGGAGATGCGAGAAACAAGAAGGAAAGGGAAATAAAGGGTAGAAAAGGCATTCCAGTCACAGGGAAGAGAGGCTGACACAGCGCTGATCAGTAGTGCAATGACATGTTTGAAGAAAGGCAAATATGTCACAATTGCAAGGGGGTGAAGTTTGGGACTGTAAAGGACAAGAAGTTTGGGACTGTAAAGGACAAGAATTAAAGTCACATAGGTAGGGAGGAATGACTTACTCAGCATGTAAGAATATTGCATTTTTATATACACACCAATGGTATCCAAACTTTTTAGACTACACACACAATTCCTAAAATAACTAACTAACTAACTAACTAACTAAATAGATAGATAGATACAGCACTCCTTCAATCTATGTGTGTTTACTTACATAATTGTATGAAAACTTCATTAGAATAGTTTTTTTACAAATATGTTTTATTTATTGATATATTTCAAGTGTCCATTAAGAGTACCTGACATTGAGAACTCTCAATAAATAGCTATTGAGTGAATGGTTTACATTACTAATCACAAGTGAAAACAGAAATCCCAAGGGAATGTGCTAAACATGAAACAAATTGTAGTTTTAGGGGTTTTTCTAATTGGAATGGCTTTATATTATTATTAGCAGATATCCAAAGTACAATATACTTTGAGGTTCATCTCTCATGAAAGCAGATGTAAATCAGCATTTCTAAGAGTGTTCTCGATAATTTCGAACTTTTTTGCCTAGCATCTTCTCTATTAAGTGGCCCCATACTATTATTACCTTTTTAAATTTCTATTCTTGATTTTCAGAAAACTTTAGACTCTTCTTTTATACCTAGCTATCACCATTATTATTATTATTGTTATTATTATTATTACATTTCCTCCTCAACTCATCCAATTTAATGTACATTTAGAGAGCAGGAAACCTAGATTGCTGAGTTTAGTAAAATTGTATCTAAAATGAGGCAAAATGTTTCCAAGTCAGGACCTGAGGGATATTCCTCAAAGCAAACCTAATATGTGATTGAATAAATAGTGGACTCAGTAATTCTATTCTTTTAAGAGACTTTCTTTTCCTCAAATATTTAACCTTCCAGCATTTTACATTTTGCACATTTTGTTTGTACAAATAAAATGTACATTTTATTTTATTTTTTATTTTATTTTTTTATTTCAGGAAATTATGGGGGCATAAACATTTTGGTTACATGTTATGACTTTGCCATATCCCAACCATGATTTGAGATGTGCCCTTCCCCCCCTACAATGCTCATCGCATCCATTAGTTGTGAGTTTATCCACCTCCAATCCCTCTACCCCCAAAGAATATTACTACTGTGTGAGCACCTTAGTTTTGATCACTCAGTGCCAGTTTGATGGTGAGTACATGTGGTGCCTATTCTTCCATACTTGTGATACCTCACTTCGGAGAATAGGCTCAAGCTCTATCCAGGAAAATATAAGTGCTAAATCACTATTATTTTTTATAATTGAGTAGTATTCTTTTCCTCAATTTTTAAGTGAGGGATGTATTCCAGACAAATTTAAATGCCAGACCCCTGGACATAGAAAGCATGACTGTGGGGGGTACACTTACTGCGTTGATAGTTGCTCTTCATAAAGACTTGTTAACATTTCTTTTCATTTATTAGGACATTTGTGCATTTCTAAACTTGCTGAATGGAGTTCTAGAGAGATTTGAGTAGGTATAAACAGGGAAAACCTTGACCCTGCCATGCAAATTCAAGACTGTTGAAAGCAATATGAAAAAAAAAGAAGAAGGAAAGACAGCATAAGAAAGGTAACTGCATAAGAAATCTAGAAATTATTCTCAGGAGGGGCTGCTTCTAACTGGATATGAGCCCCACAGGAAGTCGCAGCTCAGAGGTATAAGAAAAGGTACCTGCATTAATGGGCAGAGAGGGGAATGACCACTTGTAATGTTTTATAAGGAATAACACATTATAGATGCAGTTTGACTTCTTTTTGAATTCCTTCTCAGCCTCCAAATTGAGACAGCAGACTTACTGCTAATAAGGGTAATTTGGAGCTTGAGAAATTAACTGGAAGAAAATGAGAGAGAAAAGATATGACTGTATTTTCATCCCAAGTTCTGGGGCATGCTGCACATGGGGTAAAGGGAAGCATTATGGGTTTTTTTTTTCTATAAAGTTTGTTTTTCTTTTTCATCATGTAATAACGTGTTAAATGTCTCATTAGATATTCACTTGCTCTGCTTGATGGATAGCAGTACATGTGTATTGGCACATGTATTGTGGGTAAGGAGTTTCTAAAGTCATGTTTAATGCATTTAAATAGTTTTAATACCTGACGAGGGAGTGCCCAGACTGAACAACCACAAAAGAAATAAAAGGATGAACAAAGGAGGAAATGATTAGGAGAGAAGGAAGACTAGTGGGAAGAGTCACTCCCAAAAATGTTAGCAAATTTAGCATCCTCATTAACATACTCTCTTATTCTTAACAATCTATTTGAATAATTCACAATAAAAACTGGTTCAATCTTAAAAAAAAAAAAAAAAAAAAAAAAAAAAACAGAAAAAAGCAACCAAACAAAAAAATTTCCTAGCTGCTGCTTTTTTTTCCACTCAGGAAACACAGAGTACCAGATGGAGATATTTTGGGAGCAAAGTTTGCCTGTGAACAAATTACTTCTCTTTCCCATATTATATTTTCTCTTGGCTCATGAGATAGGAAGGATTGTCACAAGTTGAGTTCCTGGGAAGCAGACATAGAGATGGAGATTTGTATACAGGGGTTTATTGACTAATGTTTTGGGAACACCCCTGTCAGGGAGTGAGAGAGGCAGGCTTGGGCAGTGGGAAAAGTTGAATTGTGATGCAAATACAACAGAGGCTTAGCTGATCCCATTGGGCTCTTGGAAGCAGGGATGGTCCTTCAAAATTGTCCCCACTTGAGGCAGGGAATGAAAAGGGTTGCTCCGGTGGAGGGAGTGTCAGCCTTCAGGAAGGCAGTTCCTTATGGTCTAAGGAAAATTTAAGAGAAGGCTTCAGAGCCGGGCATGGTAGTTCATGCCTGTAATCCTAGCACTCTGGAGGCTGAGGCAGGAGGATCGCTTGAGATCAGGAGTTTGAGACCAGCCTGAGCAAGAGTGAGACCCCATCTCTACTAAAAATAGAAAGAAATTAGCTAGACAACTAAAAATATATAGAGAAAAAATTAACTGGGCATGGTGGTGTAAACCTGTAGTCCCAGCTACTCAGGAGGCTGAGCCCAGGAGTTTGAGGTTGCTGTGAGGTAGGCTGACGCCACAGCACTCTAGCTTGGGCAACAAAGCAAGACTCTGTTTCCAAAAGAAAACAACAACAGAAGTACACTATCAGCAGGTAATACTACCAACCGCATTTGGGAAAATGAGTATCTTAGTACTTAAGGTGGAATCTGGTGGCTCACCACAGCATCCAGCCTTTTATGCATGCAGTGTATTTAAAAAAGCACAAAGAAGATGCAATAGCATGTACATTATTAATAGTCAAATCATCATTCAACTCCATCAGGGTAACTGTCCAAATAAATGTAATTTGATTTTTCTGCAAATACATATTTTATGTTTAGTAGTAAAATTATATAAACTATATGAATATTTTTCTTACCTTTAGAGAAACCAATCAAATATATATTTAAGGACTATTTTATGGACAATCAGACAATGACAGCATGTACAAAAGGAAGAAAAATCATGCTCTCTCCCTGAAAAGAAACAACAATATAATTTAACAAATTAAATACACAGAACACCCTAGGGAAGAATTACATAACCACACATAGGAAAGTGTATAAAAATATTCTAGGAATGATAATGATAACAAAATTTAGATTTAAGAAGTTGCCAGAGTGGGTTGGTGTCTGTATTGGTGAAGAAACATCATTTATAAAAGCACCATTTCAAGTTTTTTTTTTACATTTCTCTAAAGACATTGTTTCTTAATAGGTTAAAGGCGCTTATTACCTCATTATATACTCACTTCTTTTTGTAAAACCCTAGGTTATCAAGTTGTAAAAGAAAAATGGAACAAATGGATAAATTTTAGTTTTCAAAATTGTTTTTGGTCCAATAAAATTTCATTTAAAAGACGTTGCAATACTATGACTTTGGTTACAATCTGGATTAAGTTATTTGCCCATGTAGTTCTCTTTATACATATAAGCAAAAGACATAAAACGCAGATATCATTCTTATGTTTATAAGAACAGAGTGTTAGTCTTGATCTATCGGATGTCAGCATTCTAGTGCAAAAGCATGCCCCACGTTGTTTAGCATATTGCTCAGATGTACAGATATTCTCCTTTATATGATGGACTATGATGTTCACCATTCCTTAAGTCTACAAAATAAACAGCTAAATTTAGAAGTATTAATCCCATAGTTCTGTAGGCTTTTATGACTACTGGGGCTGATTTACTTATAGATTGATTACAATTATATTACATTTGAGTGAAATGTCTGAATGCATGCATTATATAATATAAACAGGACACGGGCTAGACTAGATTTGGGCCTGAAAGTTTCTTTGAAAGTCAAAAATTTTGCATACACAGGAAAGTTTACCTACTCCGTATCATTTTCCATAAAATAAAGTGACAAATGAGGGGCAGTTCTAGGTTAGTCCACAAATGTCTAAATAACAAAACTCTATTTCATTAGACCTAATTTTGTGTCAATGGCTTTTCTAAGTACTGATGCCTTGGCAAGTTGTGTGTGAGCTGCAAGGCTGACACAGAACTCTGGTGGCAGAAGAGGGCCCCCAGGGGAGGAGAAAGATGGGAGCTGAGACTCAAACACCCTTGATCTCATCATGGAAAAAAAAAGTTTTACTGTAAGAAGGAGAGGTGAGCAGTAAAGGGGGAATGTCTGTTGAATTAATTAATGCCATTTTGATCTACAGGTTGAGTTTTCACATTTTGGATGGTATTTCAGGATAATGCTTTAAGTAAATAACATTCAATTTGATGTTTTCAATTCAAATTCATGTTTCTGTTTAATTCAAATTCATTTCGATTTGATTTTTTTTTACTTGCTCACAGTAGTTTTATAATATTTCTTTACTTTTTGGTCTTGATATTTTCCTTCTCTTGAATTGCATTTATTGCCTAAATAACAGTACAGTAGCAACATAAGATATCAAATAGGAGAAAAATTTGCTCACAATCTCCTCGTGCTGGCACACCAACTGTTTTCATTTTTTCCTTTTCTTTTCTAGTTCATCCATACATAAACATCATAACCAAAGCAGAGATACTTTTGTGCTCTGCTCTTTTTTACTTGGCATTGTATCCTGTTTTATGATTCTTCATCCTTTCCCTTATACCACTCTAAAAAAAGAGAAACTCTTGGCCTTGCAGATTCCATGTTGGATGCCCAGGCTTATAAACCTCTGGCCTGGGTATCGAATTCCATGCAGCTCCCTTAAGAGATAGGGCTGCGTGTGCCATCTCTGAGAGCATATATCTCTGTGGATGTCTTTTCCAAAGAGGAGAAAATAACTTTCCAATCTCCTCTTAAAAGTGCAAAGAAACTGTACCTTCTCACTTTGGGGCTGGTTGTCCTTTTAGGTGTCATTTGAATTTAAAGGTAATTTCAAGTTTTACAGTTGAAACGCTCCTCAACTAGTCCCCTTAGTGTGGTGCCTGACATGTAGCAGACACTTAATAAATGTTTACTGAATGAACAATATTTTTCATACAGGATCTCACATCCATTACTTTAGTAAAAGAAAATTTTCCGTACTGTGTTTCCAAAAGAAAATGTGTATGCCTACTAGAACAATTCTTTTTTTTTTCTTAGAAATAAATAAAACTCCTCAAAAACAAAAATAATAGTGCCTTAAAACATACATTTTAAAGAATGATGCTAGCCATTGTCTTACTTGCTATATGAAAGTTTCAAACTCTTTTAAGCTTCACAACCACCTTCTGGCAATGGTATTGATACTCCTGTCTTATAGATGAAAAAGGTGCAGAGAAGTAAAACTTGCCCAAGATCATACAGTTGAGTAAGTGTTGGAGCCAAGATTTGGACACTACGCCTTCTGATTTCAAAGTCTGTGTTCTTGTGACATCTTTCCAACATCCGCAGTCTGTGTTTAGGTTTCAGACAGCATAAAGAGCAGAATGCTATGGAAAGAGAGCTTCTAGGCGTCCCTTTCAAAGTGACAAGTGTGTGCTTAAGAGGGAGGATGCCAGCATCAGTGCTGTGAGGATGTCTCCAACTCCACCTTAATGGCTGAAACCAGTTAACCCCCGGATTTTCTGAATTGGCTGGCTGCTCGGTGTTGATTTGAACTCTTACAGACTTCTGGTCATTTAAAAGTGTTCACTTAGTATAGGTTGCCTAACTACTTAGAAAACTACAGGAAAGATGATAGTTCTATATTATGCTGATATGTGAAGTGTGAGTGGGTGTTATAGGTTCTGCCATAGGAATTCCTAAAAATGACAAGTTTGAGACTTCGTATAATAAAACAAAAGAAAACAAGATGAAGTGAAATCAATTACTTTACAACTTGTTAACAAGACAGGAAAGAAAAGAGATTAAATGTAATGCTTGATTGTATGTAGAGATGTGTTTTTTGCAACTATCTCACACTTTAACATACTAGCTTATAAATTCTAAAATTCATATATGATGTGTCTTATGAAATTCTATAAACATATTTTACTTTATTCACTTTGAATAAATTATAATATTGAACTTTTTACATATCAATCAAAAATACAACCTTAAAATAAAAATAAATACTCCTTAGAATTTTAATTTTAAAAAACATTGTCTATTGGTACTTATGATTTAATCTTTATAACATTAGAACTAGTAGTAATAATGTAAGATTTCTTTTTGCAGCCTCATTAAAACCTAAGCATCTAGTAGGCAACTTTTGCCCTCTTCAATTGACTGGGGAATTTTCTAAAACATTGACTAAACATTCCTAAAAATGCTCCTGAGAAATATGATTCTACTTCATAGATACAGTAAGTCTGTTGAAAACATTAAATGTTTGAACACAAAAACAACATTCTATTTTAGAGTCCAGAATCAATTAAAATCCTAAAGGACATATGTGCTTGTACTCACAATGTGATACCATAATTACAGGGTATAGAAATAATCTGGAAGATGAAACCTAAGTGTCAAGTGGGACAATTTAAAATGAAACTAAGTGCTTCCTTTAATGATAGAATCAGTTTATTTTATGTCATTTAAAGTACTCACAGTTCAGAATGTAATGTAATGTTATAAACCAGTATATTAGAATTGAAATGTCTTTCCAAATTTGTATAATATATGTCTCATGAACTGTGCTTTTGACCTGCCAATATCTCTTAAGATTTTCACTAGGAAAGTCATACATTTGGAACACAAGTCAACAGATTTGAAACTATAAATGCACAAAAAACTATTGATCCGCAACAGTGATTAAGTCATGGCTAACAAATTGAAGATAAACACTGATAAATTCATATTCTGTAGCTCTTTACATGTCTATTGCAGAGTCTAAACTTTTGTATTTGAATGGCCTTCCTTACAGTTATTAGTGTTTCTTAATATTTATGTGTAAATGAAAATGTGTTCCAGGCATATATAAATCTACCAGAATTCAGATTTCTCATTCACAGCTGGAAAACATTAGCTCAGTTAGTTTTATTGCCAGTTTATTTATATAAATTCCATTTAATTAAACAAAGAGTTATTGACAGTATTAAAGAAAAGCATTCAGTGAGTGTTGGCCATAGCTGTGTACTCACTTTGGGCTTCACACCTGTCATCTCATGTGATCTTCAAACAACCCTATGGCATGGAATATTAGCATGCCCACTGTGCAGAGAAAAACCTGAGGCTCGGAAATCCAATTAATAGAATTTTTATAGAATTAAAGACAATTTTATTCTTAGATATACTAACGTTTCTTCTTTGTTATGTCTAAGTTATAAAGAATCTATACCTTATTATACAATAACATAACAGTCTAACTTGATAATATTGAAGATATTCACCATTGTAGGTTTTAAAATAGTGTATTTCAGATGCATTTTACTATCTTTTTTAAATAGAGGATTTGTTTTCCACCAATGACTTTGTAAAATATCTTCTTGGGTTATTGGAAAATTTGCCAACTCCAACTTCAGCATTAAGGTTAGATGTTAGTTGAAACAAATTCATCAAGATCTACCACTGACACCACTGTAGTCCTTCCATATACACAGGGGATTGGTTCTAGGTCCTAGGTCTCCTACCATATACCCAGATCCCTGCATACTCAAGTTCAGTAATCCTGTAGAACCCACATAAGAAACCTTTATATACTCAGGTTTTGCATCTTTCAAATACTGTATTTTCAATTTGTGTTTGGTTGAAAAAAGTCCGCGTATAAGTGGACCCTCACAGTTCAAACCTGTGTTGTTCAAAGGTCAACTATATTTGTAAATAGTGAGTAGGAATTAATCATGTGGAAATTTTTTATGGTGATATAAAAAATGTGCACCACAGTGTTATAAAATATACAATAGCTTCTTAATATGGTAGCTGCACAGCCAAAGTTAAACTGATAAGCACAGATGTCACAGCAGCTGTGAGTCAAACTGAATAATAATCAGAACAACAAATGTTGGCGTGAATAAACTCAGCAGAAAGGGCATGTGCTTTCATTTCTCCTGGGTAAATATGTTGAAATGGACAGTCTGAGTCACATGGCAGATATATGTTTAACATTTTAAGAAACTCTCAAACTATTTTCCAAAGGAATTGTACCCTTTTCCATTCAGACCAACTATTTATGAGGGTTCTGATTCTTCCACATCCTTGCAAGTACTGGAATGTTAGTCTTTCTAATCAGTATGTACTGGTGGTGCCTAATCATGGTTTTAATTTACATTTCCTTATGACTAATGATATTCGGCATTATTATTGAGTTTGTTTACTATCTTTACATCTTCTTTGGTAAAGTATTTGTTAAAATTTTTTGCCTATTGTTTTTAATGGGATGTTTGTTTTCTTATTTTTGAGTTTTAGGAGTTATTTATATATTCAGGATGCAAGTTCTTTGACAGATACATGATCTGCAAATATTTTTTCCTAGTCTGTGACTTGTCTTTTTATTCTCTTAGCAGGATATTTTCAAGGCTTGGACATAAATGTTCATAGAAGTTTTATTTGTAATACTCCAAATCTATAAACAACCCCCAAATACATCAACAGGTGAGAAGTAAAACAAATGGTGGTATCCAATCAGTGCAAATCTATTTGGCAATAAAAAGCAATGAACTGTTGAGATGTGTCACAACATGGGTGATTCTTAAAATAATTATGCCAAGTGAAAGAAGCCAGACCAAAAAAGAGCACACACTTTATAATTGCATGTATGTAAAATTATAGAAAATGTAAACTAATTTATAGTGGCAGAAAACAGATAAGTGGTTTCCTAGAAATAGGAGGGTGGGAGATAGGAAAGATTATACTAAGATGTGAGAAAATTTTTGGAGGTGATGGGTATTTTCATTATAAAGCATGCCATAATGATTTCAAATTGTATATTTAAATATATAGTTTGTTGTTTGTCAATTATACTTCAATAAAGCTATTCTTTAAAATCAGAAGAAATTTTGTATTATAGTCCCTTTATTTGTGCTTTTAGTTGAACTACCACAACAAGCAAAAACAGAGTTTTTCCAAATTTTCTTCTAGAATTCTTATGGTTTCATACCTTCCATTTAAGTCCTTTATCCATATTGAATTAATTTTTGTTGGAAAAATTCTTCTGGATATCAGCCTAGGCAAAGAATTTATGAAAAAGATCCCAATGGCAATCACAGAATAATACATGGGACTTGATTAGATAAAAAAGCTTCTGCACAGCCAAGGAGATAATTAACAGAGTAAATAGAACCTATAGAATAGGAGAAAATATTTTGAAGCTGTACATCTGATAAAGGCTAATAACCAGAATCTACAAAGAATTTAAGCAAATCAGCAAGAAAAAAATCAAAAACACCATTAAAAAGTGGGCAAAAGACATGAAAAGAAGTGTCTCAAAAGAAGATAGACAAATGGCCAATAAATATATGAAAAAATGCTCAATGTCACTAATCAACAGGGAAATACAAATCAAAACCACGATGATATCACCTTAACCTAGTCAGAAAGGCTTTTATTAAATAGTCCCAAAACAATAGCTGCTAGCATGGATGCGGAGAGAAAGGAACACTTACACCTGTTGGTGGGACTGCAAACTAGTACAACCTCTATGAAAACAATATGGAGATTCCTCAAAGAACTAAAAGTTGACCTAACATTTGATCCAGCAATCCCACTACTGGGAATCTGCCCAAAGTAAAATAAATGATTTTTTTCAAAAAGACACTTGCACTCAAATGTTTATTATAGCACAGTTCACAATTGTAAAGATGTAGAATCAACCCAAGTGTCCATCAATACATGAGTGAATTAACGAAATGTGGTATATGTATACCACGGAATACTACTCAGCCATAAAGAAGGATGGATTAAGGCCTTCTGCAACAATTTGGATGGAACTGGAAACCACTATCCTAAGTGAAGTATCTAAAGAATGGAAAAACAAATACCACATGTACTTATTATTAAATTGGAACTAACTGGTGAACATGAGTGCATAGAGGGAAGTAACTTCAAGGGAAATCAGGTGGGCAGGAGGAAGGAGGGGATGAGCGAAAACCTACCTAATGGATACAGTGAACACTATCTGGGTGATGGGTACAATTTTAACCCTGACTTGAGCGTTACAAAAACAATACATGTAACCAAAATCATTGGTACCCCCACGATATTTTGAAATTAAAAAAAAAAAAGAGAAGAAAAGAAAAGAAAATTATAGAGTACATAGCACTCCACCAAAAGTTATACTGCATCTCACTTATACTGTTTTAACACCATTTGGTAAAACGTTATCATTGTTAAGAGATAAAATTCTTACCCTCCCTTTTAAGCTTCAAGATGAATAAAGTTCCATTCTGAAAGTTTCAGTTTAGATAACAATGTATCATAAAATTATTAACATTTATATAGACTGCAAGAGGAACATATTATAAAAACATTGGTTTTCATAGAAAACATAATAAATTCTGTCCTTGGCAAGGCATGCAATTAAAAGCTTAAAAAATACTACCATCAGTCATTGATTTCATATGTCGGGTCACGCAATAGGAAATAATTGATTTTTTTAAGTTGGATGATTAAAATGAAGTTAATAAAGGACAGCGTGAGGTAAAGCAGGTCAGCAGAATCATTTTGGAAAGCATTATAAATTTCACTTAGTGTTTTTGGCATATTTTCCGGTTTTCCTCTTTTATGGCCCTTGAAATATAAAGCACGGATCTTAATACTGAGCTAAACAAGATGGAATTCCAGCAGAAGGCAGGAGGCAGGTTCCTCTGGATCTACTGGGAGTAGCAACAATTTACAGCTCACCACCCACAGGCAGCAGCCGGTCTGGATGGCTCTCCCAATCCCCACTCCCCATCACTGCCCTCCCTTGGAGGCTGCAGAGGAAGCAAAGGTTTACTGTCCTGGGTCCATCAGCCCTTGGTTCTTATTTTATATTTTTTTCCCTTAGATAATAGATTATCTTTTCATTTTATCTGAGTTCCTTAGCCATGTCCTATTAATTGAAATAAATATTTTCTTCTTGCATTAGTATTTAGTCTCCCTTGACCTTTCCTATCTCCCTCTTCAGTCATCTGCCTTTTGATTACTGCTTCAAATCTGTTTGGAACATTTGAAATATTATCAAAATTGTCACAACTGCAGAGGACAGAGAGAAAGAAATTCCAGAGGAGCTTACTTCTTTCTTTGAAAAGTTGCTAATATTTTTATTTACCACTTGCTTTAATGACTTTACAACATACCTCCTTGACTTTCTCTGTAGGTGTTTGTAATGCATTAAAGATAATTATAATTTTAGTAAATTTCCCTAAGTCCCTTCAAACAATAGAGCTCTTCAAATGAGAGTTCTGAAGAATTTATATGTGTCATTTAATGACAATGTAAATTACTTCTTAATAACCAAGAAATGCTTCTGACATAATTAGAGACATCTTCAATTGGTAGTGCAACCTCTCTGGAAAAGAATTTGGAGATACCCCAAAGAGCTAAAAATAGAAATACCATTTGATCCAACAATAGCACTATTAGGCATCTGCCCAAAAGAGCAAAAGACACTCCATAATAAAGACATCTGCACCCGAATGTTTATGGCAGCACAATTCACTATTGCAAGGATGTGGAAACAACTCAAGTGCCTGTCAATTCATGAGGGGATTATTAAAATTTGGTATATGTATACAATGGAATATTACTCAATTATAAGAAACGACAGTGTTCTAGCACCTCATATATTCCTGGATTGAGCTTGAACCCATTATACGAAGAGAGGTAACACAAGATCAGAAGAATAGGCTCCACTTGTACTCGCCATCAAATTGGTACTGACTGATTAACACTATGGCACTCACATGGTAGTAATATTCTCCAGGGATTAGGGGGCTGGAGGGTGGGCAAACTCACAACTAAAGGACATGGGGAGCATTCTAGAGGGGAAGGGCAAGCATCTAACCCTCCATAGGGAGAGGCAAAGATATAAAATGTAACCAAAATGTTCGTATCCTCATAATACCCCAAAATAAAAATTAAAAAAAAAAATTAAAAAGGAAAAAAAAATAAAAATGTCTTTTTGTTTTCATAAATTTCTTATTTATAATGTTTTTAGATTTCTAAAAAATTTTGAGGATACAGCAGTCACCACATACTCTGCACCTAGTTTGCCCTGTTAACATCCTATATTACTATGACACATCTGTCACAATTAACGAACAAATATTGACACGTTATAATTCACTACATTTCAAATTTATTTAGATTTTGGTACTTCTTACCTAGTGTCCTTTTTCTGTTCTAGGATCTCACCCACATTACATTTAGTCATCACAACTCCCTAGACCCCTCTTGGCTGTGACAGGTTCTCAGACCTTCCTTGTTTTTGATTACTTTGTGAGCTCTGAGGAGTACTCTGAGGTATTTTGCAGTGTGTCCATCAGTTTGGGATTGTCTGCTGTGTTACTCATGGTTAGACTGGGGTTATGTGATTTGGCGAGGATAGTCACATAGGCGAAGTGTCATTTTCATCATATCATATCAAGGGTACAAGCTATCAGCATGATTTATCACTGGTGATGTAAACATAGATCACTTTATTCAATAGCATTTGTCAAATTTCTCCATTATAAACCTCCTCTTTCTCCATTTCCTGCCCAACTTTCTGACTTTCCATACTATATTCTTTGAAAGGAAGATGCTAAGTGCAACCCCCATTCAGAAAAGAAAGTTAAACTCCACTTACTTGAGGACAATCTACATAAATTACTTGGAATTCTTCTGTATGTATTTCTTTTCTCCCTCATCTATTTATTATTCATTTATTTGAGCATTTATTTATATCAGTATGAAATTCTGGATATTTACTTCATATTTTGGGATATAAATACTACTTTATTCAATTTGTTGCTTAAATTGCTCCAGCTTAGGCCATTAGGAGCTTTTCATTTAGCTTCTGTGTCACCTTGACCTACCCTAATATTTTGTGTCTTGAGCACTTTTTTAACTTTCTGGCACTACAAGATGCTCCAGGCTTATCTTGTGTTTTTGCTGTCTCAATCCTAGAATGAGTCATTTCTCTAAGGAGACCTGTTTCATTTTATTGGGGAATGTTATTAGAAACTAAAATCTGGACACCAGGTGTGCTCATTGCTCTTAGGATGTCATGGGTTCTGGCACTCCTAGTTGACAAAACTAGGAAATAAATCTATGTATACTAATCTGTATAAATAGATATATCTATAATTATTCATATATTGGTCTTTTGCATGTTTTAAAAACTAAGAAATGCTACCATTATACAACTACTGCTTGTACAACTCCCTGGTCTCAGTGAACATATTTTAAAGATGCTAAAATTTATTCATTTTAAATATCCATTCTGTTTAGTATTTTATCTTATGAATAATCCACAATTTATCTATTTATTCTTTTTTGATGAGAACTTGAGTTACATTCATTTTTTGTTTATTATTACAAACAGTATTGCTTACAATGAGGTCATAACAATATTCTCCTTTATTTTTTGAATGTATCTCATAAAATTTCTTCAAGATATACCAATAAGTGGGATTTCTGAATCATAGAATATTTATATCACAACTTTACTATATATTGCTAAATTGCCACCCAAAATGATTGTTCTAATTTATATTCCCAGCAACAATATAAGGAAATTTCCATTCCTACATATTCTCACCAGAATTTTGTACTGTAAAATTTAATGATTTTTATGAATCTGGTGTTTCTAAAATAGTAGCTTATTATGGCTTTCATTGGCTTTTTCTTGGTCCTCATGAGGTTGTACATCTTTTTTAGGCTATTGACCAGTTAGTCTCATCTTGTCATGATATCGTCTATTGCTCAGAAGTGTTTGTTACTATAATTTAGTGTAAAATTAATTGAATTTTTTCTTCATGCTTTGTACTTTGTGTGTATATGTAGTTTTAGTTTCTTGATTCTTCTTTATTCCAAAATAATACAGGTATTTTTTAAATTTTGAAAATATTTTAAAGTTTTGGTTTCATGTTTATGTCTTTAAAAGACCTGGAAACTTATTTCTGTGCATACTATAAGTTACATTTCTAACTTAATTCTTTGTATGTGGGAAGTCAGTTGCCCCACAGAGTGGGATTCTCAACCTTTCTCCTACTGATTTGGAGTAACATAACTGTTATAAATCAAGATTCCATATGCATATGATTTTTTTCTGTGATCTCTATTCTGATTTATATTTTTTGTTTTCTTTAAGAATTTCATTTATCAAATCATAGAATGCTAGAGTAATGTCCGCTTAACAGTACAGTAACTAAAACTGGGTTATTACAATTTGAATGGAGATTATTTTAAATGTAGCAATCCTATTCAAGTGTGTAGAATTGGAAACAAATTTTCATAAAAAGACTTTAATTATGTTCACATTTAAAAATATTTATGACCAATATTGTAGGAATCTTACTGGGGACATACAGAAAAAAAGAAAAAGAAAACTTAGATTTGAAGAGACTAGAAATGAATGCATTAGAGGATATAATTAGAGTTTCCAATATTTCACTTCCTAATTATTTTTCTTGTGCTGGGGTTGATGCAAGTGTTAGATTCATAAACCCATGTTTCCCAGTAAGCAGGCCTCTCATTCAACTGGTCGCTTTTATAATATATGTTGATGAAAACTTAATGAAGCATTGAGTACACTCCTTGAATGGAAATCTACCTAAAAACACTTTGGGCAGGCAATCCAGGCGGTTCTTTTCCCAGCCAATTTATTTGTTTGGAGAATTTACTTGTTAGAATATTATAGCTAACAACTCTAAAGCAAATATGGTGAAGGTACAAAGGAAAAAAAAATAACTACAATCAAAGAATAAGCAGAAAAGAATGATTACAAAGAAAAATGATTATGGAGAAAAAATTATGGAGAAAAATGTATTAATTAAGAAAAAAATTATGGAGAAAAATCTATTAATTAATTAATGTATTAATTAATTCAGAATGTGCGAGGTCCTTTTTCTTTCATTTATTGTAAGGCTGAACTTCATTTTATTTTGTTTCCTTTTTATTTTGCATATTTTTAAAAATTTAATTCAATTTTTAAAACTTTTTTATAAATTTAGGGGGTATAAGTGCAGTTTTGTCACATGGATATATTATATAGTGGTGAAGTCTGGGTTTCTAGCTTAGCCATCACCTGGATAGTGTATGTTCTACCCGTAAGTAATTTGTGATCTCTCGTTACCCTCCAATCTTCCCACTCTTCCAAATATCCAGTGTCTATCATTTCATTCTCCATGTCCATATGTACACTTATTTAGCTCCAACTTATAAGTTAGAAAGTGTGGTATTTGATTTTCTGTTTCTGGGTTGTTTCACTTAAGAGAATGACCTCCATTTTCATCCATGTTGCTGCAAAGAACATGATTTCATTCTTCTTTGTGGCTAAGTAATATTGCATGGTGTATATGCACCACGTTTTCTTTGCTCAATCATCCATTCATTGGTGGACATTTAGGTTAATTCTATATCTTTGGTATTGTGAATAGTACAGTGATAAACATATGAGTGCAGGTATCATTTTGATATAATTATTTATTTTCCTTTGGGTAAATACCCAGTAGTGGGATTGCTAGATTGAATGGTAGTTCCATTTTTTAGCGCTTTGAGAAATCTCCATACTGTTATCCATAGAGGCTATACTAATTTACATTTCCACCAACCATGTATAAATGTTCCTTTTCTCCATGTCCTCACCAACATCTGTTATTTAAAAAATTTTTAATAATAGCCATTCTGACTGGTATAAGATGGTCTCTCATTGTGGTTTTAATTTGCATTTCTCTGACAATTAGTGATGTTGCACAGTTTTTCATATGCTTGTTGGCCATGTGTATGTTTTCTTTTGAAAAATGTCTGTTCATGTTTTTTGCCCACTTTTTAATGGGAGTTTTTATTTTTTGTTGTTATTGAGTTGTTTGAGTTTCTGTAAATTCTGGATATCGGTCCTTTGTTGGATGCATAGTTTGCAAATGTTTTCTTCCATTCTGTAGGTTTTCCATTCACTCTTTTGCTATGTAGAAGCTTTTTAATCTAATTAAGTCCCATTTGGCTATTTTTATTTTTGTTTCATTTGCTTTTGAGGTCTTAATCATGAATTCTTTGCCTAGGCCAAGAATTCTAGGCATGAATTCTTTGCCTAGGCCAATTCTTTGCCAGAAAAGTTTTTCCCAGGTTTTCTTATAGAATTTTTATATTTTCAGGTTTTGCATTTTAGTTTTTAATTCCTATTGAGTTATTTTATATATGGTAGGAGGTAGGAATATAATTTCATTCTTCTGCATATGGCTCTCCAATTTTCCCGTTGAATAAAGTATCCTTTCTCCAGTGTATGTTTTTGTTGACTTTCAAAGATCAGTTGACTATATAGATCTGTGACTTTATTTCTGGGTTTTCTATTCTATTCTATTGATCTATGTGTCTATTTTTTACCAGTACCATGCTTTTTGTGTTATTATTGCCTTGTAGTATGATTGGAAGTCAGGTAATGTGATGCCTACAGTTTTGTTCTTTTTGATTAAGATTGCTTGGTCTATTCCTGCTCTTTTTTGATCTCACATGAATTTTAGGATAGCTTTCTAATTTTTGGAAAAATGACATTGGCATTTTGATAAGAATTGCATTGGATCTGTAGATTGATTTGGACAATATGGTCGTATAAATGTTATTGATTCTTCAAATCCATGATCATGAAATCTTTTTCCGTTTGTTGGTGTCATCTATAATTTCTTTCATCAGTCTTTTATTGTTTTCTTTTTAGAGATCTTTTACCTTCTTGGTTAAATGTATTTCTAGGTATTTTATTTTTTGTAGCTATTGTAAATAGGATTGACTTTGTGATTATTAGTAGTACATAGAAATACTACTGGTTTTCGGAAATCAATTTTGTATCCTGAAACTTTAAAAGTTAAAATTTAGCATAAATTTTACTATTACATATCAGTCAAAGAGAATGGGCTATAAGATAAAAATAATTACACAACAAATTGTAACCATAAAAAAATTATCAATTAAAAATCTCTGGAAAGCAGTGAACGTTAAAGAAGAATGCCTATCATTGAAATATACTGTAACAAAAATAAGATTCTTTCTAATCATGCTATATTAAGAAATTCAACAAATAGGTGAATACTTTAAATACCTGTTCTAAGAGTTGTTTTTGTGAAGAATTTGGAAAATATACTTTCTACAATAATGAAGACATTACTATTCTATATCTTAATATTAGTCTCAACTTATTATATTACTTCATAACTGAAGTTTTTGTTTTTGTTTTGTTTTTCCAAGAGTCAAGTGAGAGAACTGCCACTTCTAGTTTTGAATGAATAAACAGGAACCTGGTTTATCCTACTGTCATAAACAAATAGAAAACCAGACCCTCTCTTGCCACAAAAAAAAAAAAAACACACACTTCAGCATTGGATTATAGATATAAAGACTATGATCACTGATCAGGATCACTTATAGTACTAATGAGATAAGTTCTACAATTGCCTCAGCTTACTGACTGGAGGCAGTTTCCAGGCTGTGGTGAGCAGAGAAGATAGCCAAATAGAGCCCAGAAGTCTCATTGAATTGAGGAGAAACAGATTAGGGATTTGGGATGCCAAGATAGCTGCAATTTGTGGAAAAGGGAGGAGGCAGTTGCATAGAATACGAACTTCAGAAATCTGCGGGCAGAGGATAGGATGTGGTGAGGGGGTCATTATTGGATGAGTACTTATCTGTAGCATGTACTAGAGAAAATTACTCAGGCCTGGGGAATAAAAACATTGGAAAATAGTAATCCAAACAGATATGGACATAGCATGTGTTTCCACAAGTGAGAGTAGAAATATCTCCTAATACTTGGGGGCCTGGGGAATTGGGTTGAATCTTTACAAGAATGTTGCATTAGTAATGGAGTTAAGCTAACTTTAGCCTAAAGACCCACTTTAACAGAGCTCTGTATCTACTTGAACAGATCTTAAGAGCAAATCACAAAAGGTCAAACTCTAATACTCTTTAATGGAATACAACAAAATCTAGCAATGAACAAAATGAAATTCATAAAATTCACATTGTTCCCCATTCAGTCACAATTCACTTTGTCTACCATTTGATCAAATTTCTTGATTTTTTTGAATGCAACAAAATTCAAAGAAGCAGGAAAATATTACCCATAACCAGGACAGAAAACAACCAATAGAAGAGAACCAGAAATGGTAGTGTTTTCTTTTTAAATTAATTGATTGATTTTTCTCTTTGTGAGAACTCTACTGAATGCCCCAATTATTACATCTTTCTATTCTTGTTGGTGGAATTTTCACACATTGCTGGCAGGAATGAAAAATGCTACAGCCACTTTGGAAAACATTTTTGAGGTTCTTTATAACTTTATGTAAGATTTAGCATTCCCACTTTAAGGTACTTATCCAAGAGAAATTAAAATATCTGTCCATACACATATTTGTATATGAATATTTATAATATCCAAAACCTCGATAGTACCCAAATGTTCATCAACATGTGAATGGGCACATTGTAATATATATATATATATATATACATATATATATATATATATATATATATATATATAATGAAATTCTACTCACTAATAAAAAAAACTGATAAATGGAGCATGCATGAATCTCAAAATCTTTGCTAGTTGAAAGAAGCCAACTGTAGACATTTAGAAGATTTTACTAGAAAAAGCAAAACCTTTGTGATAGAAAGCAAATCTGGGGTTTCCAGGGACTGGGGATAGAGAAGGAAATTGACTATAGAGTGATATAAGGAAACATAAATATAAATGTATACATTTTTCAAAACTCATTAAAATGATATACTTAAAATTGGTGAATGTTATTGTATGTAAATCTTACATCAGTAAACTGAGTAAAAGCAAGTGGAATGGATTTTAAGGGAGAGCTAGTTTCTAAGACTTGAAGGAGCTTAACTAAATTTTAAGTTAACTGGTCTTAAAAGAGAAATAATTTGGTAGTAAAAATCAATAGAAAATAACTTCTTGTGGTAAATAAAGCTTCTTGAATTAATGTCAAACAAGGAAAAGTCTGTTCACATTCAAAGAAAGCCTTGAAATAGTGCCAAGTAAACTGCCATGCACTAAAATTGGCAAAAAGAAATAAGCACTACATCAGTGTATTCGGAAAGCTAAGAGTTTTGCAAGATTTAAGGTAAGTTTAAAAATTAAATATATGCTTTTGAGTCCATTACTGGAATGGTTAATGTTTTTACTCTGATTTATATAGTATTAGACACTTGTAATGAAAATAAAATTTCAAGAATAAAAATTGCATAAAATCAATGACACGACTCATAGGTCTTCTCAGAGTTGGCATACTCCTTGTGGAAAAAGACAGTCATCATTCTCATTTTAAAACATTCATGTGGGCAGCTCCTCCCTATTCTGGACAACCAAAATATTTGTTCAGAAGAATTTTCTTAAGAATTGTTTATTGCTTTTTCACGGCAACTGATGCAGTGGGGAAAATATGTTACTTTCAACATCATCATTCTTTATGCTGATTGCATCCTTGTTAATATGAAAAACTTGTATCAGCAATTTCACCCACAATCAAATGGCTGGTTCTTCACTTGAGATGTGTGCATTCATTCATTATTTTTTCTTCAATTCACTCAAGATCTATTGAGCATTTCCTTTGTACCAAATATTATGTTTCATGTCTTACATTTAAGTCTTTTATCCATCTTGAATTAATTTTTGTATATGGTGAGAGAGAGGGGTCCTATTTCATTCTTCTGCATGTGGCTATCTAATTTTCTCTGCAATTTTTATTGAATAGGGCATCCTTTCCCCAGTGTATGTTGTTGTCTGTTTTGTCAAAGATCAGTTGGTCACAGTTATATGGTTTTTATTTCTGGGTACTCTATTTTATTGGTCTTAACCAAGAAGCTGAAAGATCTCTACAAGGAGAACTATAAGACACTGATGAAAGAAATCACAGTTGACATAACAAATAGAAAAACATCCCTTGTTCATGGATTGGCAGAATCAACATCATTAAAATGTCCATACTGCCTAAAGTGATTTACAGATTCAGTGCAATTCCCATAGAAATACCAACATTTTATTTCACAGACCTAGAAAAAGTAATCCTAAGATTCATTTGGAACCAAAAAAGACCCTAACAAATCAAAGCAATCCTAAGCAAAAAGAACAAATCTGAAAGCATCACATCTCCTGACTTCAAATTATACTATAAGGCTATAGTAACCAAAATAGCATGGTACTGGTATAAAAGTAGAACCCTTGAGTTCTAATGCATATTGGGGAATTAAAATTCCTAGTATATTTTACAGGTTGAAAATAACTCTGAGCTATTTTTTCTAGGAAAGTAATTATGTTTTCTCCTGCAGGAGTTAAGCCATTTGGGTGAGAGGGTAGGAGTAGGGAGCCATTATAATTTAGAGTTTTAGCAAATTCTTAAAGGTAAAAAGTATAGTGAGAATTTCAGGGACCTTTCATTTTATATGATTTTATAAAATCTATGTGGATTTCAAGTACTAGTTTGACCAAAGCATGAAAACTATCTCAATATTACATCATATTTTCTCTTAACAGAAGGCTGTGCAAGGAGCAAATTCTCCCAGTATATCTTTTATTTTTCCCAGAGTACAAGCCCTGAGAAACTAAAACCATCTCCAAATCTTTGAAAATAATTTTGAAACCCTACAGAACATTTAGACCTTTTAAAATAAAAACGTTAAAAGATCTCTGATGTTTGTGAAGGACTCTTTTCATTTATCATTGAAGGTTGGAATTACTTAAAGCAAATCTGCTTGATTTTTCTTTAATGGAAGGCTCCCAAAGGTCATGGAAGTTCTGAGAAATCACGTTCTGAAATTTTCTTGGGCTTCTGGGCTATTGAAACTGGAATGAGTTATGTTTATTAAATCCATCTTTGTATTTTTGGCAATTAGTTTCTCATACCTTGACTTAAGAAATCTGGGACTCATTGATGTGTCAAACCTTCAAAAGGAGGCTAATTTTTCATAAACTAACATGCCTAATTACTGGTACTACTTTTTGAAATGCTTCTATTACTGAGACTCCAGGGATTCCTACATGGCAAATGCACTTAAAATGCTATCTATTATCAGGATCCCTACTTTCAAGCCCTGAGGCAAGTGTTTTTGTAAACAATTGGCCCTTGGAGGTATCCTTTGAGCCAGGCAGTTCATGTTTCACTGGACTAAGAAGAAGAAGCACATTCCAGAGATGAGGATCCTTTGAGGACAAAACTGTGGTCAAGGCTCACCACATTCTGTCATTATTCAGCTTGATTCAAATGATGTCATAAATTCAAGGTCAAGAAGAACCATTAAATTCAGTTCCAAAGACCTACTTTTACAGCTTCCCCAAAGTCTTGTAAAATTTTCCTTCTAATTTAAAAAATTGAGACAGTTATTATGAATTACAAAGTTTGAAGACCTTTATATATCAAGAATTTAGTGCTGTGAACTAAGTTCATCTAACATATGATAACAGTCTACATAATTATGATGGCAAGTAATAGTAAGTAACTATGATGGTGACATTTGCACAGCTAATTTGAGTATTTTAAGGGTCACTTAGAGAGGTGATTGGTACACTTGGCTAAAAATAAAATAGCTCAGAATCTCTACAGTAGACATTATAACAAAAACCACCTGAAGTGCATGTTAAAAACATGACTCTTGAACATCACCCCAGTATGGAAGCCAGATAAAATACAAGATTCCAGTACATTTGAATTGAAGATTAATAATAAATAATTGTAGTCCTATATTCTTATTTCAAATAAATGATGAATAATTGCATTTCTATATTTTTATGATACTTGCTAACCATGACAATATTCAGGATCTGAACTTAAATTTTTAATTAGAATTCCAGATGATTATTGTTATCAAGAAAGTTAGAGAAATATTGCTGGAGGTGAGAGCTGACTTTTTCTTTCTATAAGAAGAAATGCCTAAAGCATAGTGTTCCAGAAACTTCTAACAGACAAGTTTGCCAAAATCTCTAGCTTCTAGAAAAATGAATATGTAAAAATAGATCTCCCTGTTTTGCTTAGACTTATTCTCTTTTATTGAGGAATTAGGAAAGGTAGCCTGAGGCTTATACTCCAGGCAAGAAGTGAAAAATAGAAAGGAGGCAGAGCTTTGGTACAGCTGGAATACAGGACAGGTAGTGTCAGGTAACCTGTCACTTATACTCTTTCTTTTCTTCTTTTCTCCACAGTGATTCTATGTTGAGAAGTACCTAAATTATGTAATATTACATATAACATATATGTTTGCACACATGTACATGTGTGTGGAATGAAATGATATATAGGATATTTACTATAGAAAAATCTGAGTTGGCAGTGATGGCTGTAGTTATAAATGCAAGAAGATTGGCCATGAGTTAATAACTATTAATAATTATTGAAGCCACATGTTATATTAAAATATATTTGGACATCTGATATTATTCTATGTTGGTAAATGTTTAAAATGTTCCATAACACAAAAATTGAAAAATTTCAAAAAAAATAATTGCTTTGTTAACTTTGTCATGGCCCGTTTGCAGGATGGATGATGAACACAGAACACAAAGACACACAGACACACACAAAGATGGTTACAAGTCTGCAGTGCAGAACGCACCAGTGATTTTATTTTTATACCCCAAAAATCAAAGTTAGTTTCTTGTACGTGCCCACCCAGGTGTGGCACTAATAGCCATAAATTCCAGAACATGTAGCATAAGATGTCTCCTGACTCAAGGTTTCCAGGTAGTTGCTCGAGGTGCCAGGCATAGATCACAGACTGAGATTAGCAAGGTTGGGCAAAGCCGCCACTGGTGGCATTTTTCGTCCCCAGTTCCTTTTAGGCTGATCCCCTGTGGCTTTGCATGGCTTAGGTCACCCCGCCCTTGAGGAGTCTTACCCTTCATTGACTAACCAGCAATTTTATGGGATTAAGCAGCAATCAAAAGAACAATATGCTTATTTTGTGGCCTCCAGGCCTCCACTTATCGTAGGGCTGGGCAGCTCTTGCCTCAATGCAGAAACTCAGGTCTATTGTTATGCCTCTATGCAGCAACCATGTTTGTCACAAGGGCCTTGTCCAGAACACATCACTTTCAAACGCTCTGAGTAGAACATGTACATTACTCAGTAAATTTAATTCTTAAACTAGGAAAATATATATCAGTCCCCTACATAACTCTTTTTTATATAATGAAAAAATTGAAGTAAAACAAAATAATTTAAGATAATTTGATTATCTCACTAGTATATTTGCATTTCAGTCTTCTTTTATAAATCTAATATATCATGCTCAGAACCTACAGTGACATTTCCATAAGCTTTTATTTGTTAACATCAGCATTGTATTGATGAATGTAACATTTCACATTTTCATTCTATTTAGTAATAAGGGTTAGCATCTGAAAACCTGGTTTCAAATTCACTTTCTGGCTGTATGAACCTAGAAAGGCATTATATAATACAGTAGAGTCTTTGCATCTGACTTTGAAATTCTGGCCCTATTATTTTGCAATAGTGTGACATTGGTGAGCCATTTAACCTGTTTAGACTTTAGTGTCCTCTCTGTAATTAAAGGTTATCATAGTCCATTTAGGCTGCTATAACAAAAATACTATAGAGTGGGTAACTTATAAACAACAGAGATGTATTTCTCATAGTTCCAAAGGTTGGGAAGTCCAAGATCAAACCCTTGGCAGATTTGATGTCTGGTAAACCCACTTCCTGGTTCATGGATGGCACTTTTTTACTGTGCCCTTAATAATAAAAAGGTCAAGGGAGCTCTAGGGTCCCTTTCATAAGGACACTGGGGTTCTGAGTTCGTGATGTAATCACCCCAAAGTCTCCACCTTCTAATACCATAACATTGGGGATTATATTTTAACATATAGATTTTGGGGAGACACAGACATTCAGTTTATAGCAGAGGTAACATTGGTGTAAGGATTAAATTAAGTAGCAGGAGAATGTCTGAAACTTTATAGGCATTGAATAATTTTTTTTTAAATTATTAGTTTCTTAGGGCTGCCACAACTAATTTCCACAATGTGAGTGGCTTAAAATAGAGATTTATTCTCTCACAGTTTGGGAGGCAAGAAGTTTGAAGTTGTCAGCAAGGCCAAGATCCCTCTGAAGGCTCTCGAAGACTACTTCCTTGTCTCTTCTTAGCCTCTGGTGGTTTGGCAAGTGTTGGCGTTCCTCAGCTGTAACTGCATTACTCCAATCTCTGACTATAACTTTGTGTGGTTGTTTTCTTTTTGTGTGTATCTGAGTGTTTTTAAATCTTTTTTTCCCTATAAGGACACCAGTCACTGGATTTAGGGGCCTGCTGTAATCCAGTCTAACCTCATCTAAACTTGATTACATCTACTAAGATCTCATTTCCAAATGAGGTCATATTCACAGTATCAGCCATTTAGGATTTCAATACATCTTTTGGGTGGACACAGTTCAATCCACAACAGGGTTCTTATTTTGATTTGGGTAACTAAATCTTGTTTTTTTTCTCCCCCCAAATGAAGCAACTAACATCTACTTCACAGTGGTTATGAGACTTAAACAAAACAGTTCATGTGAAAAAGTCTACCATGTGCCTGATATATCCACCAGACAAACTCTATCTGAATTATACTTTTTCTGTTTAATCACATCCAGCCATTCAATTTATTATTTTTATATATTATTTTTAAACACATGAGCCAGCTCTCTCACAACTTAAAAGTGTTGTAAAATTTTACCCAGTTTAGGAGTTTGAGTATGTATAGCAGCTGGATAAACAAAATTTCTATCATCTACATTCATAGAGTGGATTTGACTGATTTGATGACTAATGGGTCAGCCCAGTATACCTCTAACTCTGCACCAAACCCTTTTCCTTTAGCTCACAAACTCTCTTTGTGCTTTGCGTTAGGGAAGGGAAACAGTCTTACTATTCTCTACCTGAGTGATCCATATAAATGGCTTCATTGGAAAAAAGATGTGCTTATTTTTCCCACATAGAAAGGAAATAATGCCTTTTCTGGACTGGACCAAGAGAATTTTTTCCCCAAATACGGACAGAAAAGACAAATGTTAACTACTATTGTGAACTAGACCCTCCTAAAGTTCTAAAGAACATTGAACTTTGCTTTGGAGAGGCAATGACAACAAAAAGTTAAATTCGAGGTCATCCTAAAGCAAGAATGCTTCTGTCTTGTTTCTAAGTGTGACCCAGGAGGCTGTTGGCCTTGTAAAGAAGTCCTGTACCCAGAAGGATGCACAGCTATGGGCAGCAAGGGTGGAGCCTCTAGGTTGTTAGGCTGAAAGGAATCCTTATAGGATGCCAGGGAGGCATGGAAGTAGCATCCAGAGACTATAAAACACCTTGAAGTTCAAGTAGGAAGGAATAGCTCCATGAACTTGGACAACAGGCACCATAAAATATCTAGGGACCTCAGCATTAATAGCACATGCTCACAATGACCAAATAGAAAGCATTATATCTCAGTGAGGTCTGGTTTTAAGAGATGGTCAAGGTCCAGATTCACCTTGCCACCAATGTCATGAACCATGGCATGCCACAACAACCTTGGTAGTGGGCAGGATAAAATGCTAAACTGATATTCTGTCTCTTCAACTAGCTGAGTTTAAATCCTAAATTTATGAAATTTTAAACCAGATTAGACCAAGTAACTTCTACTTAATTTTCTAGGCAGTGGCTTAGACAATGTTTTATAATATCAGTAAAAAGGGGAACCCAAAATAGAAATTGCATTTGATTATGGAAAGAGAAATAAAATTGTATTCTTAAGCATTGAGTTTTATCTGTAAATTTGCAATCAGTCACATGTAAATAAAAGTGACTCCTTCCATTCATCTGGGGGTATTTGATTTTTTTTTTTCTGTTTCTCTCTGCACTTTTCTTCTTTGCCAAGAAACTAGTTTTCTTTCTCTCCTGTTTTTGCACAAAGGTCAAACAAGATTGCAGCAAAATAATGTTCTCAGACCGTGGATTTACATTATCTCAATGTGATACAAGAGACTAGTGTTTTTAACTCCAAATATTAGAGTTCCCAAAAGAATATGAATGCCCCACTGGAAATGTGTCCACAGTTGAATAAATCATTGATTGAATATTAGAATTGGGATCATGTATAACCAACCTGGCTTTATACCCCCAGAAGTATGTAGAAAAAGAGAGAAAAGAGAGAAGAGAGAGGAAAGGAGAAGAGAAGGGAGGGGAGGGGAGGGAGCGGAGAAGAAGCTATTGTGCTCTTTCTGGGCACACAGCAAGACTATTTCAGACCGTCTTTGACTCTCTTCTGGTCCAAAGGATATGGGTAGAAGTCGTGTATATAAACGATCTTCACAATTTTCTATGCTCTTCCTTCTTTTGTGATAAAATTAGGGATCACCAGTTTAAGATATCAGTGTCTTAACATGGAAGAAACCCAGATCCCCGAGTCATCACTTGGGGGAAAACCACCAAAGAGAGTAGTTCTATTTGTATATGTCATAATATGATTGAGAAATGAACCATTGCTGTGCTAGGTCAGTAAGATATGGAGATATGGAGGCTTGTTTGATACTAGAGCAGAGATCCACCTATAATTGACAAATACTGTACATTGCCTTATATGACTCCCAAATTAATTTATTGAAGTTGATTTTCTTATCCAGATATGAACTTTTAATAATGATTGATAAGTAACTCTAAATTATTTCCCACATTCCATTGAAGGTGATTTCAATTGAATGCTTCAAATAACAAATAAAATTAAAACAATGAATAAATTTTCCAGTATCTTGTATACTTTATAATACAAACCGAGCATGGAATAAAAATATGCCAAACAAATAAAAATATTACTTCATGAAAAGTTTATAACAGTATTTTTGCTTCTAAAAATAAAGAAGAAACAACCCAAGAGAAAAAGTACAGAAAATTGGAAAGAGAAAAATTAAACATTTCATAAAATACAAATGCACATGTCTTTTAATCATTAAGAAAAGATATACAAACTCAATCATAAAAAAGATGAAAACTGCATTGAGATACTGTTTCCCAGTATAAGCAAAAATTAAAAATACAAAGTTTCACAACATATTTGTTGAAGAAGCTGTGGAAAAACAGTGCTGTTGTACATTGCTAGTGAGATTGCAAATAATGCACAATCGCTGTGATGGGAAATTTGGAAATATCTAAAAAGATATCCTTTTACCTCTTGACTTAGAAATTCTATTAATAGGAATCCATCTCAAAGATATGCCACCAAAAATATGCACTTGGTTTCCATAAGGCTATTCAAAGTAGTACTATTGATAATATCAAAACAACCCAGGTGTCTGTCAATAATAGGATATATGTCAATATATCCATCCAAAGGTCAAAAATGCTAGGCAGAAAAAAAAGATATGCAGTCTGGTATTGTTTAGCTAAAAGAAATATATAACTGTTAGTATTAAAAATACAAATAGAAAATAGAAAGTTAAAACTAAAATTTTCAAAAATGTTTCTTTTAAGGGGTAAAATGAAGGGGAAAAGATAGAAGATATCTTTCTTAAGATATAGCTTTGCTTAATTTGAGGACCATAAAATTATTTTGCATATTATAAAATTAAATAAATAAAAGAATATTCTTAAGAATAAAAATTTTAAAATGAAACTAAATGTGTATTGTCAGTGATATAACTGCATGAGAAGATAAAATTCCAGGTGATAGGGCAGAGCAAGATGGCGGACGAATAACACCGCCAGACAGAGGGTCTCTGCAGAAAAGACCGATTCTAGCAGAAACTAGAGGAAAGAAGCAAGAAGACGAGCATACAGCGGACAAGGGCCGGAAGGAGGGGTACCTGAGACCCCGGGAGACTCCACGGGAGGAGGCTGCGGAGGAGAACTGGAGGCTGAGACCACCGGAGCAGCCCGGAGACCAGCGGCAAGGGTAGGTGGATTCGCTGTTTCCCCTCCCCTGCATTCGGGACTGCTGGTGGGCTCCCCAGCGGGTGGAGAGACCTGCGGACATCAGCCCAGAGACTGCCGCCGCCTGCCAACGGTGAGCCTGTAGCAGACGTGGCACCAGGTTCCCAACTTCCTCCGGGCACCTCCGTGTGCACGGAGAGCCGCGCGGCAGGCGCCATATTGCCTCCTCCTCCCCTCCGCCGACCCTACCCGTGGCTGCCCAGAGAGACAATACAGCCACCAGCCGGAGGCACCTCCAGGGAACGGGACCTTCCCGTTTGGGACCCCGCCCGCCCTCACAGGTGCTGCTGGCACCGTGTTCCCAGGAAAACGGTGCCGACTCAGAGGCTGAGAGACATAGACCCAGCTTGGGCTCCCTGTGGGTGAATTAGGACTGGAAACCCTCTCCCTGGTGGGAATACAGTTTGAACTCTGGGACCCAGAGGTCGGACCTGCAGACCAGATCCCCTGCACCGAGGGCTAGCATTGCCTGGGGCACAGAAGGATTATACGTGAACAGCCTACTGAGGTCTGTGTGCCTCCAGGGGCGGATCAGCGTCCTAGAGGTCTGTGTGCCTCCAGGGGCGGATCGGGCGGAACGGCGTCCCAGGAGGAGGCCGTGCGCCCAACCCAGGTGGCGTTCCTGTGCAGGGAACCTCCCCGCCGGCATCACAGTCCGGGGAGGCCTGGTGGCTTGTGGTCTGGCCTGCTGGCAGAGGCTCAGGAGTAGCTGCGGAGTTGGGGAGGGTGGAAAGAAGCGAGGCCTGCTGCAGACTGTGGGTCTCAGACAGCCCCACCCCCACACCCAGACTTTCTGGCTGAGCGGGACCATTCCAGCCCCGCCCTGACAGCAGAGAACAGAACTTTGACCCCTGCTAACGGCCTGAGGGCAGGCTTACCCAACCCAGCTCCGCCCAGAACGAGAGCTGATAACAGGACTCAAAATCAACACCATAGCCTGTTCCTCCAAGCAAACGCCACCTACTGACAGGGACAGCATCTTGCACAGCCTTTCCACGGCACCCACTGACTCAATATACAGGGAGTGGTCCAATCTCACCCACAGGCACCACCTAACGCCTCAGAAACTAAACAAGGTGTGTGAATACCCAAACAATAACCTAAGGAAAGAAACAACAACTGATCGACATGGGAAGAAATCAGCGAAAGAACTCAGGAAATATGAAGAACCAAACGGAAAACACACCCCCAAGGAGGAGCACCAGCCCCCTAGAAACGGACACTGACCAAAATCAGGCAACCAATATGACAGAAAAGGAATTTCGTATGTGGATCATAAGAACACTCACCCAGCTGCAACAACAACTCAATAACCAACACCAAGAAAACACAAAAAACCTCCAAGAAATGGAACAAAGGTTCAACAAAGAGATTGACACAGTGAAGAAAACTTTAACCGAAGTCCTGGAGATGAAGAATCAACTCAGAGAACTACAAAATACTGTGGAAAGTCTCAAGAACAGGGTAGATCAAGCAGAAGAAAGAATCTCAGAGCTTGAAGATAACACCTTCCAATTAAATAAATCAGTCACAGAAATACAGCAGAGAAACAAGAGAAAAGACCAAAGTCTACAAGAGCTGTGGGATTATGTGAAAAAACCTAACGTGAGGGTCATAGGTTTAGCCGAAGGGGAGGAAGACAACACTCAAGGGCTGGACAAGCTTTTTGAAGATATAATAGAGGAAAATTTCCCAGGTCTTACTCAAAATCTCGATATACAAGTTCAAGAAGCCCAGAGGACCCCTGGGAGATTCAATGCAAACAGGAAGACGTCACGTCATGCAGTCATCAGACTGACCAAAGTGTCAACTAAAGAGGCCCTTCTAAGAGCTGTAAGACAAAAGAAGCAAGTGACATACAAGGGAAAGCCAATTCGAATAACATCAGACTTCTCTAATGAGACTTTACAAGCAAGGAGAGACTGGGGCCCCATTCTCACTCTTTTGAAACAAAACAATGCCCAGCCTAGAATATTATTCCCTGCAAAACTAAGCTTCATATATGAAGGAGAAATAAAAACATTCTCAGACAAGCAAAGGCTCAGAGAATTCACCAAGACAAGACCAGCCCTACAAGAAGTACTTAAAACAGCGTTATGCACGGAACATCATAATAATAATCCACGGATATAAAAACAACCAAAACCCAAAGATATTAAAGGCCAGATATTACAATGGCTCAAGACAGAAATCATAGCAACAACATCCAACCCAACAGAATGATCAGTAATCTACCTTACCTATCAGTTCTCTCAATAAATGTGAATGGCTTAAACTCTCCACTCAAGAGACATAGGCTGGCTGAATGGATAAGAAAATACAGGCCAAGTATATGCTGTCTTCAGGAAACACATTTAACCTGCAAGGATGCACATAGACTAAAAATAAAAGGGTTGAGATCAATATTCCAAGCAAACAGAAGCCAAAAGAAGGCTGGTGTGGCAGTTCTAATTTCAGACGATTTAGTTTTTAAGCCAACAAAAGTAGTAAAAGACAAAGAGGGTCATTATATAATGGTGAAGGGCACAGTCCAACAAGAAGAGATAACAATTTTAAATATATATGCACCCAACTTAGGTGCACCCAGATTCATAAAGCAAACCTTACTGGAGCTAAGCAAATGGATTAATAGCAACTCCATAATCGCCGGGGATTTCAACACCCCACTGACGGCACGAGACAGATCCTCCAAACAGAAAATTAATAAAGAAATAATGGACTTAAACAAAACTCTAGAACAATTGGGTCTGACAGACATCTACAGAACATTCTACCCAAAATCCACTGAATATACGTTCTTCTCATCAGCTCACGGGACATTCTCTAAGATTGACCATATCCTAGGACACAAAGAAAATCTCAAGAAATTTAAAAAAATAGAAATCATACCATGTACCTTCTCAGATCACAGTGGAATAAAACTAGAAATCAACCCTAACAGAAACTCACATTTCTACACAAAAACGTGGAAATTAAACAACCTCCTACTAAATGATTACTTCGTAAATGAAGAAATCAAGACGGAAATAAAAAACTTCTATGAAGAAAACGACAATGGAGAGACAAGTTATCAACTCCTCTGGGACACAGCTAAAGCAGTTTTGAGAGGAAAGTTTATCTCCATAAATGCCTATAACCAAAAGGCAAGAAGATCACAAATAGACAATCTAATGAAACGACTCAAAGAGCTGGAAAAAGAAGAACAGACCAACCCCAAACCCAGCAGAAGAAGTGAAATCAACAAGATCAAATCAGAACTAAACGAAATTGAAAACAGGAAAGCTATTCAGGAGATTAATAAAACAAAAAGTTGGTTCTTTGAAAAAATAAACAAGATTGACACGCCATTGGCTAAGCTAACGAAAAGCAGAAAAGAGAAATCTCTAATAAGCTCCATCAGGAATAAAAAAGGAGATATCACAACTGATCCCAAAGAGATACAAGATACAATTTATGAATACTACAAAAATCTTTATGCACACAAACTGGAAAATGTGGAGGAAATGGACAAATTTCTAGAAACACACAGCCTCCCTAGGCTCAACCAGGAAGAAATAGATTCCCTGAACAGACCAATCTCAACAGCTGAAATAGAAACAGCAATTAAAAATCTCCCTAAAAAGAAAAGTCCCGGTCCAGATGGCTTCACACCTGAATTTTACCATACTTACAAAGAAGAACTAGTACCTATCTTGCAGAAACTATTCCACAACATCGAGAAGAACGGAAACCTCCCCGACACCTTTTATGAAGCGAATATTACTCTGATACCAAAACCAGGAAAGGATGCAACAAAAAAAGAAAACTACAGACCAATATCCCTAATGAATATAGATGCAAAAATTTTCAACAAAATCTTAGCTAACCGATTACAGACACTTATCAAAAAAATAATCCACCACGACCAAGTGGGCTTCATCCCAGGGATGCAGGGATGGTTCAACATACATAAATCTATAAATGCAATTCACCACATAAACAGAAGCAAAAACAAAGACCACATGATCCTTTCAATAGATGCAGAAAAAGCTTTTGACAAAATTCAACACCCTTTCATGATACGAACACTTAAGAAAATAGGCATAGAAGGGACATACCTAAAAATGATACAAGCCATATATGACAGACCCATAGCCAACATCATACTGAATGGGGAAAGATTGAAATCATTCCCACTTAGAACTGGAACCAGACAAGGCTGCCCACTATCTCCACTTCTGTTCAACATAGTGCTGGAAGTCTTGGCTACAGCAATCAGACAAGAAAATGGAATCAAAGGTATCCAAATAGGGGCAGAAGAGATCAAACTTTCACTGTTTGCTGATGATATGATATTGTATCTAGAAAACCCCAAGGATTCAACCAAGAAACTCCTGGAACTGATCAATGAATTTAGTAAAGTCTCAGGATACAAAATTAATACACAGAAATCAGAGGCATTCATATACGCCAACAACAATCTAATTGAGAACCAAATCAAAGACTCAATTCCCTTCACAATAGCAACAAAGAAATTAAAGTACCTAGGAATATATTTAACCAAAGAGGTAAAAGACCTCTACAGGGAGAACTATGAAACACTGAGGAAGGAAATAGCAGAGGATGTAAACAGATGGAAATCCATACCATGCTCGTGGATCGGCAGACTCAATATCATCAAAATGTCTATACTACCCAAACTGATCTACAGATTCAATGCAATACCTATTAAAATCCCATCAGCATTCTTCACAGATATAGAAAAAATAATTTTATGCTTCGTATGGAACCAAAGAAGACCCCGAATATCAAGAGCAATTCTAGGCAACAAAAACAAAATGGGAGGCATTAATATGCCAGATATCAAACTATACTACAAAGCTGTAGTAATTAAAACAATATGGTATTGGCACAAAAACAGGAATATTGACCAGTGGAACAGATGTGAGAATCCTGATATAAAACCATCCTCATATAGCCATCTCATCTTTGACAAAGCAGACAAAAACATACGCTGGGGAAAAGAATCCCTCTTCAATAAATGGTGCTGGGAAAACTGGATAGCCACCTGTACAAGGCTAAAACAGGACCCACACCTTTCACCTCTCACAAAAACCAACTCACGCTGGATAACAGACTTAAACCTAAGATATGAAACTATTAGAACTCTAGAGGAAAAAGTTGGAAACACTCTCCTAGACATCGGCCTGGGCAAAGAGTTTATGAAGAAGTCCCCAAAGGCAATCACAGCAGCAACAAAAATAAATAAATGGGACATGATCAAACTACAAAGCTTCTGCACAGCCAAAGAAATAGTCATGAAAGTAAACAGACAGCCTACAGAATGGGAGAAAATTTTTGCATCCTATGCATCCGATAAGGGACTGATAACTAGAATATACTTAGAACTCACGAAAATTAGGAAGAAAAAATCAAATAACCCCATTAAAAAGTGGGCAAAGGACTTGAACAGAAATTTTTCTAAAGAAGACAGAAGAATGGCCAACAAACATATGAAGAAATGCTCAACATCTCTAATCATCAGGGAAATGCAAATCAAAACCACAATGAGATATCACTTAACCCCAGTGAGAATGGCCTTTATCAAAAAATCTCCAAACAATAAATGCTGGCGTGGTTGCGGAGAGAGAGGAACACTCCTACACTGCTGGTGGGACTGCACACTAGTTCAACCTCTGTGGAAAGCAATATGGAGATACCTTAAAGCGATCCAAGTGAATCTACCATTTGATCCAGCAATCCCATTGCTGGGCATCTACCCAAATGATCCAGTGACACTCTACAAAAAAGACACCTGCACTCGAATGTTTATAGCAGCACAATTCATAATTGCAAGGCTGTGGAAACAGCCCAAGTGCCCATCAATCAAAGAATGGATTAATAAAATGTGGTATATGTACACCATGGAGTACTATTCAGCTCTAAGAAACAATGGTGATATAGCACACCTTATATTTTCCTGGTTAGAGCTGGAACCCATACTACTAAGTGAAGTATCCCAAGAATGGAAAAACAAGCACCAGATATATTCTCCAGCAAACTGGTATTAACTGAGTAGCACCTAAGTAGACACATAGGTGCTACAGTAATAGGGTATTGGGCAGGTGGGAGGGGGGAGGGGGGCGGGTATATACATACATAGTGAGTGAGATGTGCACCATCTGGGGGATGGTCATGATGGAGACTCAGACTTTTGGGGGGAGGGGGGGAATGGGCATTTATTGAAACCTTAAAATCTGTACCCCCATAATATGCCAAAAAAAAAAAAATAAAAAAAAAAATAAAAGGAAAAAAAAAAAAAAAAAATTCCAGGTGATTTTAAAATACGATAATTTGACTATACACTTTCAGTGGGATGTGTGCTGAGGGTAAAATGACTTCAAAAATTAAATTGCTTAATTGTGGACTCTAGATCTCATTTCCCACTAAAATAAATGGAGAAAATGGCTAAACTCTTTAGCTTGAAATTCAGAGTCTGCCTCATTAGTCATGTGATGCCAATTAAGCATATTATTTAGCTTCCCTATGCTCAGAAAAATAGGGCTAAAATAGTACCTGTCTCCTAGGGTACTGGTTAAATGAGTTATCATATAGCATGCTTGTGGAAATTGTTTCTGACTGTATGGCAGGTATTCAATAAGTATATTATCTTTCTTTTATTCTCTTTTAGTCTCCTTAAAATATCATTTGCCAGCTATAGACAGGCTACTTTGAATTACACATATTTGATTCTTCAGCTAGAGCTCTGATGGAGCACTCCTCACTTTAAAGATGGCAAAACCATAGATATTAGCAATAGACACCTACTTCCTGCTTAACTGTGCTTCATTTGACCACCAAAGTAACCACATAAGAGAGTTATTTTTATAGATTATATATTTATTTATTTATTTTTGCAAACAAGGACACCAAAGCTTAGAAAAAGGCTGAAAACCTGCCCTTGTTCAGAATTAGTAAGTGGTAGAGCCAGCATTCATGTTAAGCCTCTGACGTCCAGCTCTTTCCACCATATCACCACATCACTGCTTTTCCAAGGAAAGCCTTCCGTGTCTTGTTGACCGATGTCTGAAGTCCCACTAATACAGATTTATTCCTTAGATTACCTCTTTTCCTCTGTTAAGATGCAGATGTCCTTGCAATAACTGGTAATTGCTCTCTTGGACACAGAGAAAAAGATATTTGTATTTGGGAAAAAATTAACTTTAATTTTTTTTATATTATAATTTATGTTTTCTGGATCATTCTCAGAATCAAGAAGCCACTTTTTTTTTCCACAAAAGCTTTTAGTTTAGTACAGAATTTGAACAGGAAAAAGCATTTTTATAATTCTTGGTGGCAGAAACAGTACAGTGAAAATTACTCTTCATTCAACAGCTTTGAAGGAAGGGTCCCCTAGAAAATAAAATCCCACCAAATATAGTTCTTTAATTTCATAGACCTTATTCTTGTATGTTCATCTTATTCTTCTAAAATGCAATTTAGATCTGAGATTGTTTAAGACATTTATTTTAGACTTTGGTAGATTTCCAAATGGGAGCTGTAAAAAATTTGGGAATCATGATGGTGGTTGTAAAATAAAATCTAATTTTAGAATAATTAGGCAAAAAGTTGGCAAGATAATTGTGAGCATTTTAGGATGCAGCCAAATTTTACCATTTTCTGTTCCTAATTTTGAGCTCAGGAAAATTAGATGTGATAAGTTGATTCATATTTTTGTAATTATGTAAACATACTTTTCTCATATAAGAACTGCACATCTAATAAAATGTGAAATAGATGAGATAGAGGGAACAAAAAAGAATTAAATACAAGGAAAAAGGAAATGCCATGAAGAGTCAGTTACCACATGGTACATATTCTAGGAATTGTTTTTGCATGCTTGGAAAAGGCTATCTCTTATATGAATCATTTATTATTCTAAAAACATTTGGCATAGTTGAAAAGAAATGTTGTTTGTATGAGTTACCCATATTTGCAAAAATTTTAAGGAAAATTAACAGGGTTGTTTATAAAAACAGATGAGTTAAATTTAAAACATCCTGAAAGTTCTGGTACAAAATCATAGCTATACTTTTTTCTACTCTTAGTATTTTATATGCATTCTAATTCATATCATTCTAATTTCTTAAGGAAAAAAATGAGCAAGTAGAATAGAGTGGCTATAGAAATATCTAAATTAACTTCTATGCATATATGTAAATTTAAACCATATTTGAGCTATGTTTTTATTTCCAAAGTCTTAATGTTGATAACGAGACTATATTGACAGATTCAAAAATCTTAAAGCAAAAAGTTTGGAAAAACTTTCTGTAGGAGACAGAAATGGATAACCTTTTAAAACTATGAATGATTCTGTAACTGATTTCATTAAAAGCACAAAGTGATTAATAGACACAAGGGAAGAAGAAGGAAAATATAGACCATTACAATCCTGGGAGAGATTCCATTTTAGGAACGTTTCCCACATCACAACCTCTTTCCTCTCACCCCTCCTACACACAAATGAATGTCTTGATATTATGTTGAAAAATGCACTTCAAATGAAAATCTCCAAAATAGACAAAACCATGCCTGTTTCCTGCCTTGAAGACTTCAGATTTTCAAATTTCCTTCTAGATTATTTTTATGATCTCCAAGCCAGTTTTCATTTAGGAAACTTGATTAATTTTACTTACATGTTAAACTTTATTCTGCAGAAATTAATTGGGAAATAAATTTACTTCAGTAGGATATTTTTAGAGTCCTCTTAATAATTAGATGACACTCAACACAGAAATATCAATTGGTAAGAGTCCATAATAAGACACAGTTTTTCCTTGATGCTTTTTACTGTAGATAAAAATACCTATTCATGAGAAAAGTAAGGTTTGGATTTACAGTTTAATTGAAGCTAGAGTACCATGGGATGGCATGGCATAAGCCTTTGAGGATCTGGAATTCCTGTCATAAACAAATTGTTTTTTTCAGTTATGAGATTCACTCAGAGAAACTGTGGAACTGTCTCTATTTACAACCCTTGGCCCATCATTATATTTCTAGTGCTCTTGACCCCTTCATCCTAATCTATGGAAATCCAATGACTCTAATTACTTTCCATGGTTCCAACACTGCCCATAAGGAGTCTCAGCCAGCCTACTCCTTTATGGGAACATAGATTTAATGAAATATATTCTATATTTTACATTACATTCATTTCCATCCTGTAGACATGAATTTGATTTATGCACCAGGATAAGTAAATTTTTTATTTACTTTCCAGCAACTTTTCAGTTTTATCTTTCTTTTCTCATATAATAATTCCATGATTTTCTGGGTCAGTTTAGATCCCACACAACATTATTAGACTTGATGAAACTTAGCTGTAATGTATATATTCCTGCTAAACTGTAGTTAAGATCAAGTGATAGTTTGGGCTGGCCCAAAGCAAGCCTTCGAACAATGACAGGGGCAGGCCATTCAGTGATACAAGAACAGTGATTGAAGCTGAGTGGGAAAGAGGCTACCTGGGGCTCACTCAAAGTATAGTAGGGAATCTTTTGTACTGTGAGAGCAGAGGCTCTCTCCAGTTATGCTCAGTTCCTGCTGGTGGACTTCCAAGAGATTTTCTGTCTCCATTCTGCCATGTACTTCCATCTCCTACCACACTTTGCCCTATACCTTACCTTCTAGACTAGTGAAACCAGTTCATTATTCTTTGCTTTTCCAAGCTTTTGTCTGTTTCATCATTGTATGTGTTCCATCATTTTGTACCTTCTTCCTTACCATATACCTGCTTTCTATCTGCCCCCTCTCTTTCACAGTACTGGATGTCTTAGATCAGATTGCTGAGGAGCTGACTTTAAGATGAGGATTTGCATGTGTGAGGTCTACTGGGGATTCCTCTATGAAACAACATGTATAAACAAAAGAAAGAAGCAAAACTGAGCAGAGGGAAAAGTTGTGCGTTGATGTAGTTGTAAGAGAGGGTCCACCAAATCTCACAGGGTTCTCCAGAGCTGGCATAATTTAATATTGTCCCCTTGAAGGCAAGAGGCTGAGTCCTTGTATTCTCACCCATCTCCTGCATCAACCGGTCATTGGATGGATGTTGCTAGAAGGATGGCAATAACCCATAACCTTGGATAAGAAGTGCTCTTCTGCCAAGGGCAATTCTCAAGAGGGACTCACCTTCTCACACTCTATTCTTTGCATGTGAATCACTAAGTTCTGCCCATACTTGAAGATTAAGTTTCATCTCCTGGAAGGGTTAGTATCTACTTACATCATTCAGAATTCTTCTATACAGAAGATTTGTTCCTTTTCTCCCATTTATTTATTTACTTAATCATTTATTTATATCAGTATATTTATTTTATACTTTGAGAAGTAATATAGTACCATGCTATTTATTTGGTTACACAATTTCTTCTATCTTTGGCCACTGGGAGATCTTTCTGGTTGTCTTCTTCATCCTTTCAACATGATCCTATCATTTTGAGTTTTAAGCACTTCATTACCTTTAGTCACTCTCTGGTCTTATCACGTACATTCCTCACCTTGGCTTTAGAATGGGCAATTTCCCCAACAAGCCCTGATTCCTTCTATAGGAGAATGGTATTTGGAAATCTTCAGAGTGTGCTCATTGCTACTGCAGTATTACCACTTCTAGGCTTTCTCAGTAGGCAAAGCAAGGAAATATATGTATATATATATATATATATATATATATATATATATATATAAATCTGTGCATACATACGTATCTATAATAATGTTTGTATTTATCTCCATATATACAAATTAAACCACCCAGAGTTCATATTGATGTGTCCACTATTCAGTTCCATGGAATTCAATCTAACCTCTCTTGTTTATCTGTTACTTCCTCTCCAACAGTGGAAGATCTGGCTCCTGACATCCACCATCCATGTATTTATTTGTATATCCCTAGTATACATGTAAAACAAGTTTGGAATTTGTTAACACAAATCCCAGTGAGAAACAAATTTACCAAATAGAGTGTAGTGACTACACACATTTCCTGTTGTCTTTATCCTTACAGTTTCCAGGCAAAGCAACTTTATCCAAAATTACATAAGTCACTTCCTTTATTTCTCACCCACTTCAGTGAGATTATGTCATATATTTATAATATAGTTAGATTGACTTGTCAAAGTCTGTACTTCATCATGGGATCCCCAACATTCTGAATGATTATTTTGGAAATTACATACATTAAAATTTACTCTTTGTGATGTATAGTTCTATGAAATTTGACAAATGTATATAGGTATATCTTAGGACTTTAATACCATAAAGGATGGTTTCATCTCCAGTTTTCCAGTTGCTGAAGAGGCATCAATGGGGACTAACTGGTGGACACACCCCTGTAGATGCCTGTATTTATTTGTCTGTGACCTCTGAGGAGCAGACGCCAAGACTTGATTAAATGTACAAAGATTTTTATTAGATGAAAAGATTATGTAAAACAAAACAGTGAGGTAGCTGGAAGAGGCTGGGAAAGATGTGAGACTGAGATACAAATCTGACCTTAAGTGAAGGAGAGAGCAGAGAATGTTGGGTGTATGCATTTTAGATTGTCATGCAGTGTAAGAAAGTTTTGGCAAAGCCACAGGGAGTCCTCAAATCCAGGCAATCCTAAGAAGGAACCCCATGCCTCCTTGGAGCAGGTCTTCTTCAGTCTCCTCTCATCTTCTGATCATTGGTGGAAAACAATTAGTGGTATGGCCTTAGAAATGCATTTCAAACATTGGTAGCTGGGGCTCCCAGCCAATTATGCCCCGTAGCAGTGAGAAGTCAGGTGCATTCTCATGCTTACCTCAATTCCCTTGGGGTACCAAAAGTACTTGGCTGTGTTTCAAATCTTTGCTATGTTTCAAATGTTTTGTGATAAACATGTGTGTTTTTTTTTACATTAAAAAAAGCCTCATGCGATTCTAGTAGATGGTAGTGTAAGAAGCACTCACCAATTGTTGTCTGGCTACCCACCTAGACAACAATTGCACTGGAAGAATCTGTGTGATGAAATCAGTTTAGAACACTGGAGTCTAACCAACTGCTTGCTATTTCCCCAGGAAGGCTTGGAAGGTACATTGTAATCAATTTTGGTGAATTTGAGCTCTTAGCACAGTATCAGCTACCATCCCCTACCCCTCAAACATATGGCAGGCAGCTGTGCACATGTTCCTACAGCATCTTGAACACAGCTTGTGGGAACTAGGAGGGACAAAAAGGACACATTCCTCCAAATATCAGACATCTGTACTCTGATCTCTGGTGGCTGCTTCTGAACATATAAATGCAAAGAGGCAGCCATTGTTGCAATTCCCCACATTGTTGCAAGCTCTTCTTCCTCTTACTGAAATGACTTGCAGGGCATTTAAAGGGCTAGTGCCATTTTTTCCTGTTTTCTTTATTTTTCTCTTTTTCCTTTTTTGGGAGCCAGACATTAAATAGTAAAATATTCAAAAGTAAGTGCATTTATGGGGAAAATTAGAAAGTGACCATGGAAGCCCAGGAAAAGGTGAAAGCTGAGAAAAGACCTCAGAAGACCTTGAGATTTACACCTCAGGCTGATCCTCAGCATGGAGACAGCCTACAATAATCAAGAAACTAAAATAGGCTGGGCGAGGTGGCTCACGCCTGTAATTCTAGCACTCTTGGAGGCTGAGGTGGGCAGATCATTCAAGGTCAGGAGTTTGAAACCAGCCTGGGCAAGAGTGAGACCCCATCTCTACTATAAATAGAAAGAAATTAATTGGCCAACTAAAAAATATATATATATATATATATATATATATATGAAAAAATTAGCCAGGCATGGTGGCATAAGCCTGTAGTTCCAGTTACTTGGGAGGCTGAGGCAGGAGGATTGCTTGAGCCCAGGAGTTTGAGATTGCCGTGACCTAGGCTGACGTCATGGCACTCTAGCCCCGGCAACAGAGAGAAACTGTGTCAAGAAAAGAAAAGAAAAGAAAAGAAAAGAAAAGAAAAGAAAAGAAAAGAAAAGAAAAGAAAAGAAAAGAAAAGAAAAGAATAACAAAACCAGCACACTCTGAGGAAAGGGGAGAAAATGATTTCCAGTGTTTAACCTCATTATTAAATTCAAATGTTCAGTTTAAAAAAAAATCACAAGGCATACAAAGAAACAGGAAAGTACAGTAAGTCCTCAATTAGCATTGTCAATAGATTTCTAGAAACAGCACCTTTAAGTGAAACAGCACAACAAAACCAATTTCATTTTCTCATCAATGTTATAACAAAATGGCATTGAATGAAATAATATTATTTGAGGGCCTATGGAGGACATTAAGTGAGAACTTACTGAGAGCTCATCCAAAGGAAAAACAACAAATCAACAGAAACTGGTTGTATTCCAAATGTTTGTGATAAGCAGGTTTTCTAAATAAAAATATATCCTCAGAGGATTCTGTGATGACCTGATGGGTGATCTGCTAAACAAAGACTTTAAAACAACTCTCTTAAAGATGATCAAAGAATTAAAGATATGAGGAAAGTAATACACACACACACACACACACACACATGAACAAAATAGAAATATCATTAGAGAGATAGAAAACCTAAAAAGAAATCAAAATCAAATTCTAGAGCTAAAAAATACAATTACTAAAATTAAAAAAAAATCACTAGAGGAATTTAAAGGCATATTTGAGCAGGCAGAAGAAAGAATCAGTGAACTTGAAGATAGGGCAATGAAAATGATCAAGTCTGAGGAACAGAAAGCAGAAAGAATAAAGAAAAGTGAACAGAGTCTACGGGACCTGTAGAACACTATCAAGTTGTCCATTATACACATTGTGGAAGTTTGGGGAGAAGAGAGAGATAAATGGGCAGAGAATGGAGAGAGAAAGAAAAGAAAGGTGAGATAATTATTTTACAAAATAATGACCAAAAACTTCCCAAATTTGATGAAAAATATGAATATAAAATTCAAGAATCTCAGTGAACTCCAAGTAAGATGAACTCAAAAAGACCAACACCAAGATACATTACAATCAAACTTTTAAAAGACAAAGAGAATCTTGAAAGCAGCAAGAGAAAAGTGACTTATCACATACAAAGGATCCTTAATATGATTATCTGTGGATTTCTCATTAGAATCTTTGGAGGCCAGAAGACAGTGTGATCTAAAAAGTGCTAAAAGTAAAAAATCTGTTAACTAAGAATCCTATATCTGGCAAAACTGTCATTAAAAACTGAGGGAGGAATAAAGACATTCCCGGATGATATAATCTGAGGAAGTCAGTTAGCACTCGATCTACCCTGCAACAAATGCTCAAGTGAGGCATGCAAGGAGAAAGGAAAGGACACTAGATGGTAACTCAAAGCTATATGAAAAAATAAATATCTCCATAAAGGTAAATATAGGGGCAGTTATGAAAGTTAGTATTAACATAACAATGGTTTGTAACTCTACTTTTTATTTTCTAAATGATTTAAGAAATTAATTCATTAAAAAATTATTAGCATAAAAGCCAGTATTTGTAACTTTGGCTTGAAACTTCAAATTTCTTTTTCTACATATTTTAAAAGATAAAGCACTTTAAAATAATTATTAGTTTATGTTTCGGGGCACAAAATACATAAGAATGTAATTTTGTGACATCAATAACCATAATGTGGGATGTAGATGGAGCTGCAGAGGAGCACAACTTTTGTATGTTATTGAAATTAAACAAATATAAATTCAAATTAGAGTGTTATAACTTTAGGATGTTAAATTTAATCTCATGGTAACCACAAAGAAAATAATTCCAGAAGATACTCAAAAGAAAATGAGAATAAAATATAAACATTTCACCGCAAAAAAATCAATTAAACACAAATGAAGATAATAATGCAGGAAAGGAAGGACAAAAAGCTATAAGGCATATAGAAAACAACAAAGTGACAAAAGTCCTTCCCTGTCAGTAATCCCTTTAAATATAAATGGCCTGAACTTTCCAATCAAAAGACAGAGATTGGCAAAATGGATAAAAATGCATCATGCAACTACATGCTACCTGCAAGAGGCTTGCTTTAATGCCAAAGACACAAATAAATTGAAGTTAAAGAATGGAAAAAGATATTCCATGCAAACAGTAACCAAAAGAGAGCAGAGTGGAACTACTGATATCAGACAAAACAGACTTTTTAAAACAGTTTATTTATGTATTTAAATTCAAAATATTAAGGGTGTACAAGTGTTTTTTGTTACATGGGTAAATTGTATAATGCTGAAGCCATGGCTTTTAGTGTGTTGATCACCTGAATGGTGTTCATTATACCCAATAGGTAAGTTTTTGTCCCTTATTGCCCTCCCTCCTCCCCACTTCTTGGTTACCAATGTTCTTTGCACTTCTTTGTGCCTATGTGCACCCATTGTTTAACTCCCACTTATTAGTGAGAACATGTGGCGCTCTTGTATCTATTCCTAAGATACTTCATTCCAGATAAAGTCTGAAGTGGTATCCAAGGTGTTGCAAATGACATAATTTCATTCTTTTTCATGGCTGAATAGTACTCCATGGTATATGAATGTGTAAATATATGTATTTATATTCATACACACACACATATATATCTCACATTTTTCTTATATTCTCATGAATTGATAGACACTTAGTTTGATTACACATCTTTGCAATTGTGAATTATTCTGTGATAAACATTTGAGAGCAGGTATCTTTTTTATAAAATGACTTCTTTTCCTCTGGGTAGATAACCAATAATGGGATTGCTGGATTGAATGGCAGGTCTACTTTTATTTCTTTGAGGAATTTCCATACTGTTTTCCATAGATGTTGTACTAATTTGCAGTCCCACCAACAGTGTATAAGCGTTCTTTTTTACCACGCCCCCTCCAGCATCTATTTTTTTCTTTTTCTTTTCTTTTTTACTTTTTAGTAATGACCATTCTGACGGGTAAGGTGGCATCTCATTGTAGTTTTAATCTGCATTTCCCTAATGATTAGTGACATTGAGCATTTTCTTATTTTTTTGTAAGCAACTTCTCAATCTTCTTTTGAAAAACTTCTGCTTATGTCTTTTACTCACATTTTGATGGGGTTGTTTGTTTTTTCTTGCTGATTGTTTGGGTTCTTGTTAATTCTAGATATCAGTCCTCTATTGGATATATAGTTTGTGAATATTTCCTACCATTCTGTGGGTTGTCTATTGGTTATTTTCTTTGATGTGAAGAAGCTTTTTCATTTAATTAAATTCCATTTATTTATTTTTGTTTTTGCAGTGTTTGTCTTTAGTGTCATAATAATAAATTCTTTGCTTAGTCCTATGTCTAAAAGAGTTTTTCCTACACTTTATTATAGAATTGTTGTGGTTTCATGACTCAGATTTAAGTTTTTAGTCCATCTTGAATTAATCTTGGAACATGGTGAAAGATAGGGATCCTGTTTTATTCTTCTGCATGTGGCTATCCAATTTTCCCAGCACCACTTATTGAATAGAGAATTCTTTCCCTAGTGTATGTTTTTGTCTGCTTTGTCAAAAATCAGTTGGTAATGGCTATGTAGTTTTGTTGGTTCTCTATTCTGTTTCATTGGTCTTTTCACTAGTATGCTGTTTTGGTTACTATATAGCCTTATAGTAAAATTTGAATTCTGATAATGTGATGCCTCCTGATTTGTTTTTTTTGGTTTTTTTTTTTTTTTTTTTTTGCTTTGGCTATTCTGGTTCCAAATGAAGCTTAGGACTCACTTTTTCTAGATCAGCAAAATATGACATTAGTATTTTGATGGGAATTGCATTAAATTTATAAATCACTTTGGGCAGTACGGACATTTTAATGATGTTGATTCTTCAAATCCATGAGCATGGGATATTTTTTCATTTGGTTATGTCATCTATAATTTATTCACCAGTATTTTGTAGTTCTTCTTATAGATATCTTTTATCTCCTTGATTAAGTATATTCAGAGATATTTTATTTTATTTGCATTATTGTATAATAAATAGTGTCGAACTCTTGATTTGACTCTCAGCTTGACTGTTAGTATATAGGAATACTATTGATTTGTGTACATTGATTTTGTAACCTGAAACTTTCTGAATTTATTTAGCAATTTTAGTAGTTTTTTTAGTGGACTGTTTAGGGTTTTCTATGTACAAGATCATATTGTCAGCAAACAGGGATAAGTTTAACCATCTCTCTCCTGATTTGGATGTCCTTTATTTCTTTCTCTTGCCTGGTTACTCTGGAGAGGACTGCCAGTACTATGTTGAATAGAAGTTGTGATAATGGGTACCCTTGTCTTTTTCTGGTTCTGAGGGGGAATGCTTTTAACCCCCCATTCAATGTGATGCTGGCTGTGGGTTTGTCCCACATGGCTTTTATAATTTTTATGTATGTTCCTTCTATGCCTTGCTTGTTGAGGGTTTTTATCATGAAACAGAAACAAGAAGTTGATTTTTGAAGTGTAGAAATATTTCACAGAATGCAGGAATAAAAACATATTTAATCCTGAGACAGGACATGAACTGGCAAGCAGCCAGCTCTTCTTTGCTCATCTCTGGGGCTGTCCAGGATCTAGTTCTTTTTCTTCTGCATTTTTTTCTCACCTTTCTCTCCTTCTGCAGCTTAGCTTTTTTTGTTTGGGGAGGACACATGTAATTAACAAGGGAAAAGTTGACAAACAAAAAAAGGCTCCAGAGGACAAATGTTAGTATATTTAAATACATATGTGTTATGCATATATAAATACACAATTTAATTTCACACAGTCATTTGAAGCTCAGTTAAAAATAATAAGTTTATTTAAAATAAAAAGCCATTGGGAGAATTTTATTAATAATGATATAAATATATGTTTGATTTGACAGGAAAATTTTGGATTTCTTTTAAACCTTTCATTGAAGAAAATTGTGCTAGAATTCAGTGTTTTTCTGGTTTCAAAAATACTCTATATTTATATCTATATCCATGTTTGTATCTACAAATTAACTTCTGTGAATATATTAATATTTCCTAGGAAAAAAACAGTACCCAGTTTAAGAAGAATTTTTTTCTACCATCATTTGGATACATATCACAGATAAAAAAGGAGAAACATTTTTCTAAAAAAACTCTGTGGTGTAGCAGTGAACACAGTACTGTATCCCTGAATCTCTTGATTCCAAATGTATAGTAACCATAATTGCTACCATTTCAGAAAGCCCAGGAAACACCTGAGGCAGATGGAGAAAATAGTTACTGATTATTTCTCAGGAAACTGTAAAATAACTTAAATCCATTTGCCTCAATGCAAAGGAAGCTAAAAGAAAAAGGTTGGAGGCATAAAACAAAATAAAATAACTATTATAGCCATCTAGTTTTTCTTTTTTTTTTCCAGATGAAGAGGCAAGGATAATGGGATCAAGAATGTTAAAACAGAAATTGTCCTCAAATAAACATGTAGAGAGTAGAAGGAGAACAAGGGGTGGGTAAGAGAGCAAGCATCAGTTTTTTTTTCCTGAATATTATTTTAAATGTAAATTGACTTCTCTGGAGAAATGAAAATTTTCTAGCAATTAATGAAGAAGAGCACCTTTTTGTGAGATTGAATATTTGTAGAGAAAATAAGGATGAAGAATATAATGCTATAAATAGGTAACTGAATTTTTTACTAAAGAGCTGAGGGTTTTATGCATTTTACTCAAAGCATTTTAAAATAAAGTGCCCAATTAGTGGCTTACTTTTTATTGTTCTACTTCCACCTGGACACAATAGCACATTTTGGCCTTGCACTCACATTCCTTCACACCCACATTTCTGGAATGAATGAGCCACATCAGTTCAAGCCTCATCGACTGTAAATCTTTCACCTTTAAAAATAAAATAGGGCATAACTCTCAGTTCCTCATCATAAATCCAAAACTTCATTATTTCTGGCAGTCACAAATATTAGTTTTAATTGCTGTGCCAGGAGCAATAGTTTCCAGTAATATGGATGAACCTGGCTAAATTTTGCTGTTCTTCTTAGTTCTTTTAATTTTTTTTAACATCTCATAAAAACTGGACAAGACTAAAGATCTATCTTTTAGTGAGTCTTCCATATTTCCATCTACAACAAAAATGGGTGATAGAGTATAAACTATACAATAGACATCTGTTCTGTAGAAATACATGATAAATATAAACTAAGTAAAGCTAAACTTTATGAATAGAATCTCTAACCTTTTGTATTTTATGCATATTTTGAGAGAAAGAATGCACAAGTTATGTTAATAAATATAACAATGATATATGTAAAATAAGCATATTGAGAAAATATACTAATCAATATCCCTTTAAATGTCATTAAATTTCAAGTTATTTTATATTTTCTATCTGTAAACCACAATTCTTTTTTAATGTAAATATTTTAATAGCTATAAATATAAATATTAATTAAATATGTTTGAAATAACTCTGTAAACATTTTACAAATATTCTTTAGCTAATCCTGTGAGGGTTTTATATCTAGGAATAAGAGATTTCAAATGGTAGTTACATTTATGTCTTTCACTAATACTCTCCAGCTAGAAGTCTAATTTTTAAGGTTGCAAGATTATTTCATTGCCACATGGCAACGTTTTGAATGTAAGTACAAATTATTCTGAGATTTCTGTTATTTTAGGCAAGAGCTGATCAGAAGGAAGGAGAGAAATGTAATCTGAATAAATTCATGGATAGTGAGGGTTAAGGGACTATGACATCCATCACCACATGTATTTAGTTGATTTTGCTGATAAAACTTACCAAAAACTTATCAGCCCTACAAGTATGTCCTTCTAAAATATGAACAAAGATTATAATCCCCTCAGTAGTAAAATCAGATGTTGGTCAGGGGAATGAAAGTAATTGGTGCACTCTAATTTTTAAACAAGAATCATACCAACTAACTATAATATGTCATAATCACAATTTGATTATATTAACAGATCTTACTTAGTTTAGAAGGTATGGGGTTGATTAAATCAAAGCTTTATTTTTGAATCTAATAGTTGAAATGGTATATGGTTCAGATGTACTTGTTTTCAATAATTATCTTATTTAAAGTAATTTTTCTCCAGTGCTTACTACTCATCATTTTATGACAGGAAGGCTCACAAATGTAAACCAAACAGATGATACTCTAATTGCATTATTATCCTATCTAAGTTAGTTGTCTGCAACTTGTGGTAGAGGCATCTAGTTGCCAACCACATTATACTTTCTCCCCTTCCTTAGTAACAGAGTACTGATTTTTAGGAGGTCAAACTCCTTCCTGGAATGAAATATTACATTTCTCAGCATTCCTTGGAGGTGTGTGTGCCCTATGACTAGATTGTAGACAATGATGTGTCAACACAATTTGAAGTTTGCAACAACTTTACACTTTTAATTTTTAGGTGATGATCATGATTTATATTTGATTAAGAAACACTCATTGAAGCTACTAAAGGCTGGGGGCAGCCATAGGAGAGCTGAGAAAACCATCCAACAGAACACAAGCCTTTACCTGTTCAGAGGAGGGGATAGCCCTTGGGAGGCTGCAGGTAGGGCAGCAAAGTGGAGAGAGATCTCTGAAGCACAGGGGCCAGGGATAAGCCTGGAGAGCAAAGAAAACTCACCAGCAACTCAAAACTCTGGCAGCCAGGCCATTATACTCTCAAAATAAAAAGCTGGAGTGAGATCCCCCATACTTTAGACAGCTGGAGGTTAGAATACCAGTCATAATATTTGGAGTCATAGGGTGCTCAGGTCCCAAGCCCTGTTGAAATTATGCTTGTGAACCTACTCCAAAAGAATTTGAACCAGAGGTAAACCAAATCAGCACCACTGCTCCCATTAGTGGCTATGTATTGTATATATGCAGATACATAAAAATATAGCATTTAGAAACCTTACATAAAGCCTTAGAATAAAATGCACCAAAATGGTAAGAATAAATTCAGAGCAGTGGATGGAATTTTAGAATGTCTACAATGATCATAATTTGATTTTTAAAGAAGAAAGAAGTATTCTTATTTTAAAAGCTTAAAAATGAAAGTGTGTTTTTCCCCATTTCCTACTTTGATTAACATTCCTGGACTTTGCCTTCATTTTTTTTTAAAAAATCCTATATTCTACCATTCTAACTTTTCCCAACAACGGATTCTGATCAAGACAGCAAACTGCTCCCCTGCTAAACTTTAGATTTCTTCCTGACTATAAGCCTCACCTCCTTTTTCTTTCAGCATTTATTTAAGAAAAGTTGTCATTGTAAATTCTTTTTAGGGCCCCTTTGAGTTGTAAATCTTTTTAAAAGCCTCTTGTCAGGTTTACAGCCCAGGACTGTCTTTCTCAAAGACCTGGGAGCCACCCCTTTGAAATATAATCATCAAGAAACATAGAGACCCTATTATCCAGGCCCTGTGGCAGGGTAGGAACCTAACTTCAATCAGCACCAGGAGCAAACACAGGTAGCCTCTTCACATTGACCAAACTCCCCGATGGTAGTCGTCCTCTAGGGTTCTCCACCAGCTCACCCCAGCACTTTAAAACCCTCCTCTCCTAGACATCGGCCTAGGCAAAGAGTTTATGAAGAAGTCCCCAAAGGCAATCACAGCAGCAACAAAAATAAATAAATGGGACATGATCAAACTACAAAGCTTCTGCACAGCCAAAGAAATAGTCATGAAAGTAAACAGACAACCTACAGAATGGGAGAAAATTTTTGCATCCTATGCATCCGATAAGGGACTGATAACTAGAATATACTTAGAACTCACGAAAATCAGGAAGAAAAAAATCAAATAACCCCATTAAAAAGTGGGCAAAGGACTTGAACAGAAACTTTTCTAAAGAAGACAGAAGAATGGCCAACAAACATATGAAAAAATGCTCAACATCTCTAATCATCAGGGAAATGCAAATCAAAACCACAATGAGATATCACTTAACTCCAGTGAGAATGGCCTTTATCAAAAAGTCTCCGAACAATAAATGCTGGCCTGGATGCAGAGAGAGAGAGGAACACTCCTACACTGCTGGTGGGACTGCAAACTAGTTCAACCTCTGTGGAAAGCAATATAGAGATACCTTAAAGCGATACAAGTGAATCTACCATTTGATCCAGCAATCCCATTGCTAGGCATCTACCCAAATGATCCAGTGACACTCTACAAAAAAGACACCTGCACTCGAATGTTTATAGCAGCACAATTCATAATTGCAAGGCTGTGGAAACAGCCCAAGTGCCCATCAATCTAAGAATGGATTAATAAAATGTGGTATATGTATACCATGGAGTACTATTCAGCTCTAAGAAACAATGATGACATGGCACATCTTATATTTTCCTGGTTAGAGCTGGAACCCATACTATTAAGTGAAGTTTCCCAAGAATGGAAAAACAAGCACCACATACACTCACCAGCAAATTGTTATTAACTGAACAGCACCTAAGTGGTCACATAGGTACTACAGTAATAGGGTATTGGGCAGGTGGGAGGGGGGAGGGGGGCAGGTATATACATATATAATGAGTGATATGTGCACCATCTGGGGGATGGTCATGCTGGAGACTCAGACTTGTGGGGGGAGGGAGGAAATGGGCATTTATTGAAACCTTAAAATCTGTACCCCCATACTATGCTGAAATAAATAAATAAATAAATAAATAAACCTCCTACATTTATCTGGTGTCAAGCAGGTGGGAGGGGGAGGAGGGGATGGATATATACAAACACAACGAATAACATGTGCAAAGTTTAGAAGATGGACACTCTTGAATCTCTGACTCAAGGGGGGCAGAGGAATGGGCAACATATGTAACCTTAACACTTGTACCTCCATAATACGCTAAAAAGAAAAACAAAACCCTCCTGCTTTGGGTGGTAGAGTTGAGTTCAATTTCTTTCCCTTGTTGAAATGCTCTTGAATAAAATCTTCTTTGCCTCTTCAACTATGTTTAGTACAATTTTTCTTTGACAAGTCTTATGAATTTCAGGCAAAATTGGTTATCATCAATAATGGATTCTTAAAGGGAAGAATTAATACTATCTTTTTATACTATTGTAATAATGTATTTTGGTCGTTTTAGTTGTAATGTCTTTTCATTTTTTTGTGTATATTACAATGGGCTTTCAAATTTTTTGGCTGTGTTCTTTTTAAATATTATGACCTATAGCATTTATTGATCTTATAATTCCATTTTCTTGCTATTGTCAGATTACATAACAATTTCTGCATTGTGATTAATAAAAGAAATGATTCTATATGTGAAAATTGTTTCATTTTAAGCATTCATTAATGAAGGTAAATGTAAAATCATATGACAATGTGTAATAGATATAATAGCTAAAATAGAGCATTAAAAAATTTTAAATATGTTGCATATTTTATTTTTTGGACAAACATTTAAAGCACAGAGAAGATTATTTTGTATGTCAATAATGGCCATTGCACTATACTATAATGGTTTAGAGCAATTGTTGTTAAGAGGTATCATTAGTAAGCAGGTTTCAAGTTCTATATGTGAGCATAGCAATTAGCTGATTGTTTTCTCTTCCCGTGCCAAGGATTGCATTCTTAAGTCCACAGACAGAATAGGGCATGGATAAAGGACGTCTCTGAGAGCCAGGGCTTAACATGGGTGTTGACAATAGGGAAAGGGGATGGAATGAGGCTTGACCTGGTGAACTTCAGGTAGATATCAGTGGCCAGGATGTGAGTGTTGGAAGGTAGGGGAGAGTGAAATTCTGTGGCATCTTCCTTTCCACCCCTGCTCACCCCATTGGATGTCTCAGTCCCAGTGTACAGTTGACCCTTAACTCTTTATGGGAAAGAAGTGAATTGACTCTGAGTTTGTAGGCCCACCTATGACTTCTGTGAAGGGTTGAAACTTCTGGAGAAGCTGGAGTCAGACCCCCTTTTCCCTTCTTCCCCAGTGATGCAGTATCCAACAATACGAAATCACTCTTCATCCTTTAAAATCCATGCAACCCTGGGGAAGTTATTTAACTTCTTTGAGCCACTGTTTCTTCTCTTTAAAATGTTAGTAGAAATGTGATAATTAAATGAAATAGCATATAAATTGCCTGATCTAGAGCATAGCTCTTAGTGGACATTCAATACATGTTACCTGTTAGTTTGTTTGCCCTATTCTGTATCTTTGTCTCTTCTCTATCAAACTCCTGAAACTGTATCTTCTAGATTTCTCAGAATATCTTAAGCAATAATCTTCTATGTGCTCCACCTCTTCTCTGAATTTACCTTTCACCTTCTTGCCCTTGTGAGAACCTGACTGTCTCCTGAAGACTCTCCCACCTCCACAGCTCTCCAAGTAGTGGGTTGTTTATGTTTGTCTGTTTGTTTTGTTTTCCCCTTATAGCTCTTGTACTACTAGGCTTAAATATTGGCTTGGTACCTTTTTTTTTGTCCGTTAAAGTTATTCCCTAAAACTTCCTGTATTTGAATATGAGATTCAGATTAATACCCTGTCACTGCCATCTCACCCTCAGGTGATTGCCTCTCATTTTCTGATGATTTTAGTTTTCAGACCACTCTTGCACTTATTATATAAGTAGGTGATGCTTCTAGCACCCTTCCTCTTCTCCAGTTCTCCCATCCTCCACCCTTTCTCAGCTCCTCACCCCATAGCAATTTCCCAGACCTTATCATCATCTATGACTGCCACACCTGCACAATTTTAACTATGCATCCCACTCACTAATCCATACCTTTGGTCTTTCAAGCTCACTCCCTCCAAAACCCCCATGCCAACAATCCAGCAGTCGTCCCAGGTCCTCCAATTTATTGATTCTCTCAACATTCACTGTCCCTTACGCCCTTGATGTTCTTTTATCATTATTGCCTAGATTAAAATTTAAGGTCAGTTCTTAACAGCTGCCACCCTAGCTGTAGTGATTTTTATGCTTTCTTATATCCACTGATTATTAAATAAATTCATAGAAATAAAAATCTCTTCATTGTAAGAATAAGGTATATGCCCCATTAAAATATTAAAGTACTACATTTGTTGTGAAGGGGTATCTAAGGAGGTAGCTCTTAAGGTTTGAGGGTCAGGTTTGAATACCCAAATGCAACTGTCATTAATTTTCCTCCACTTTTGCAGTTCTCAACTAAGGGAAGATGGTGCACAAAAAAAGAAAGCCATGTATGAAACAAAATGACAGTGTTGTACCTTGAAATCCATACCTTGAAAAGTACTTAATATGACAATGCCAAATTGTGGCAAAGACTGGATTTAGGTGTGGCTTAGGTGTCATGTCAAATTGGGGCTTCCTCTTGAATACTGTGAATCTGAATATTGAAACCCACATGCTCACACATGCCCATGGAAAAAGACAGTGAGATGACTGTGATTATGTGGAAAAATATCAAGTTTATTTACCCAATCAGTCTCATATTCTTAGAGCTGGATCATAAAGAGAGGACAGACTTCTCCCAGCAGAAAGAAGCCCTGCACAGGTGGATACAGAAAGAAGGGATCTGAAGTATTGATATTGGAAGAGGAGGTGAGAAAGTGAGTGTTACCTGTAAGGTATAGGACATCACTGAGTGTGGTTCAATAAATCTTTCATATTCTTAGCAATTGGATTGACAACTTCTCTTTCTAGAAAGAGGATGCGGGAAAGTGCTTGACACAGAAGAGTTTGCATGAGAAGGATCAGAAATACTCATTTATTTATTCAGTGCATTAATTTAATGCTACATATAGTGCATGTTTCTGAAGATGCAATGACAAATCAATAAAGTTCCTGTCCTTGAGGGAAACTCATTTTAAAAAGGAATGATGGGCTACTAATAACAATAAAATATGATTAATGCTGTGGTTATATAAAATTATGTGGGAACCTGAATAAATTAGAAGTCATGTTTTAGGTGCTAAAGAAGATATGAGCTTGTTGGCAGCGGCTTTCCAAGATGGATCTTGAGCTGGGGGGGCTGTGAGGTATGGGGCAATTCTCTCAGTAACAGAGGTAGGGGAGAACATTTTAGGGGGCAGAACTGTATGGACATTGAATACAGTTCAGCTTTGTCAGCTGCCCTGACAAAGAGAGACAAAACTACGGGCACTTAACGTAGATAGAAGTTTATCTATCCTTAGTTTACAGATAGATGGACCAAGGCTTTGTTGATGATTTAAAGGGTCAAAGAATATTCCTTCTATTTTGTTATTGTCTCATTCAAAATCCAATTTTCATAAGGTATAAGGTATATGATGAGGTATAAGATGGATCCTCTTTCTATCATCATATCTTCTTTCCAGGGGGAAATGGTAAAAGCAAACATATATATATTTGGACACATTAATATCCCCTTAAAGTCCATACACATTGTAAATTTCCTCAGGGGTCCCAAAGACTTTTGATATGGACACTTGCAAAGCACTAAGAGGTACAATGATGATTTTCTTTTCTACAGCTGTGACAGTTAGTGAGCACGAAAGCTTTATCCGATCAAATGCTCAGAGGGTAATAAGGGTGCCCTCAATCACAGTGTGACATGTTATTCAATAGATTTAAATGGGAGTAATGGCTGCATTTTTTCTTGGTGAGGATGAGGGGTTACCAAGTGAAAACAATTAGGGAATTCAACAATAATTTCATAACAATTATTCCTTGATTTCCATAGCAATTTGTTTTACCATTATTACATGCCAAAAAAACTTTATCTGGATAGCTATAGGTCATGGTTTATTAGGCATCTGTCATCACGTCTTTATCATATAAAAATTTCTCTCTAATTGGTAAAAAAACAGATCTCAGAGATATAGAACTTAAATTGTTTAAAATCAGTTACATCTTATAGTAAGTGTGGTTTTAGAAAATTGGCATTGAATATCAAAAACAGCTTTTTAAAGTAATTGACATAACCATAGAAATATGTTTCTGTGTGTTCATATGGTAACAAGACAATAAACACTTAAAACATTTGCTGGATAGAAAGCTGGGTGTGTGTATGGCACATGCAGACACATGTATATGTATGTGACTATCCATATTTTAATCTACTTTCTACATGGTGTTCTGGCCCCTTAGCACTCTATGACTTCACATTTTGGAATCTATTATGAAATTGCTTGTTTTCCGAGATAACTTTTCATTGAAGAGAGGGTGTTGAATCCATCAGCATCAAATATACAATGAAATTCAGACTTTTGGTTCAGGTTGGTTATGTTCAATCTGACCTTTAGTTGGTAATTTTCTAGGGTAAAATATTACCTTAATTGTGTTGCCATAAACATTTGGGTGCAGATGTCTTTATTACAGAATGTCTTTTGTTCCTTTGGGTAGATGCCTCATAGTGCTATTGCTGGATCAAATGATATTTCTATTTTTAGCTCTTTGAGGTATCTCCAAATTGTTTTCCACAGAGGTTGCACTAATTTTCAGTCCCACCAAGGTAGTGATATTTTTCAGGGATTGGGGGATTGGGAGTGGGTAAACTCACAACTAATGGATGCAGTGAACATTGTAGGGGGGAAAGAGCACGCTTCAAAACATGGTCTGGGTGTGGCAAAGTCATAACAAGTAACCAAAATGTTTGTACCTCTGTAATATCCTGAAATGAAAAAAAATTACCTTGAATAGATAGAAGTTGAGTAAATGTGATTTGGTAAAGTGTGACTTCCTTTTTGTTTTTAGTAAAGTCTTTTTTTTTTTCAAGTACTAAAAATTTAGGAAAAATAATAAGATGTGTATACCTCATATTCTGCAGCATCATAGTATATACTTCTCACAGGGAAGTTAAAGAAAATACTAAATAGAAGAAGATATGAACCATAGGGAGAAGACTGATCAAGCTGTAAGAATTCATGGTAACTTTCGGTTCCCAACTTCTCCCCTCCCCACCTTGTTTATCCTCTTTCTCCCTTTGCTTTTGTTCCTATCTTTTGTCTCCCGCTTTATTTTTCTCCTTTGCCATTTTTCAGACCTGCCTAGAATAATGACCCTCCCAGCTCTACCACTTACCAGGGGTGTGGCCTGGGTTGACTTCCTGATCATTTCTCAGCCTTGACTTCTCTTTCCACAAAATGAGGATGGAGGTAAGCAGAGAGAGAGAGAGAGAGAGAGTTAAAACAGACCATGCATAGCAGTGCTTAGTGCAGTGCCTGGAACACAGGTAGTGTTTAGAATAAGCATTATAAAGAAGTAATAAATAAATGCATAAAAATAAATAATAAAATGATAAATTATTCATTACAAAGCTTTGGACTAGACATGTTTGAAATCAGATAAAATGAGAAAGCAAGGTCTAGGCTTAAGTATAAATGATATCAAATGGATTCAGAAGATTAAAAACTAGTTTGCAGTTGTTTTTTTTAATTATTTTTTTCTTTACATTTTCCCCTAGATTCTAGTAAATGACAAATCACATTTGGCACTAAAATCTATAGATACCCCTTCACACCCAATGTGGTACTTTAGTATTTTAATGGGGTACACATCTTATTATAACAACTCAACTTGTAATAACCATTTATGAGCTCACAAAATACATCAACATGGTAACTTCAAACAGTAATGTGTTATGAATATAGCAATAATATAATATATATAACAAAATATAACAAGAAAATATTGTCCTCAAGGAGACACTTGAGCTAACCCCTGAATGCTCAGCTGGGCCATGGTGTGGCGATTTGGGGAGAAACCGCGTGGTGGAGGGAAGAGAGGGAACAAAAGCAGGGAGTCTGGAATGAGCTTGGAGTGTTCAGAGGCCGGTGTGGCTAGAGAGCAGCAAGTAAGGGGAGGGCTTGAGGAGCTGTAGTCAGGGCGTACACTCACTCACAGGGTGGGCAGCTCATCAGGAGGAGTTTTATATTTTATTCTAAGTGCAATGGCACACATAGCCTATAGACTCCATTTTCAACACGTGCCATAGAAATGAATTAACCATGTGTCACTACTCTAAAATAATTCAGCTAAAAAAAGAGAGAAATACCCATAAATAACAATAGCAATGTTTGTGTTGCAGATCAAATTTGGTATTTTCTCCTCACTTTGTATTCATACATAAACTGAAGGGACATAAAATTCAGAATTAATTTCAGATTAATATACTAACATGCATATAATCAAACTCAGTACTTAAAGAAGTTGAAAGCTTTAAAAATATTTTCATTTCTTAGGAAAGTATATGTGTACAAGTCTGAATTCATTGACGATAAAGATTATGTGCTATTTAAAGTTATGATATCAAAGTTTGTTCTTTAAGTAATAATCTTTTGTCCCTAATAATGAGGATCTTATAACACATATGTGAAATATAAAAGAAACTTTAAAAAGAGTAATAATTTTTGGTTTTAGGAGATTAATGTTCTCTATGGCAACTATGATATATTATGATGACTTAACCATAAAGGCAAGTGTGAAAACCCGATGAATAATTCATACTGTCTGACCCTAACTTTGTGTATTAATTCTATCAGACACCAGCTTAAGCTTTCAGTAGAAAATCCATTTAAAAATAAACTGAATGGTACAAACACAAATAGTAACAAGGACTCTAAAAGACCATAGAATTTATTAGAAATTCTAGAAAGACTAGAATTAGAAACTATAGAATTTATAGTTTATAGAAAGACTATAGAATTTATTATTTTAATAAGTTAATTTTGTTTTTTAAAAAAAAGAATGTAAATAACATATAATGTAAAACTAATTTACATGAAACACATTTTTAAATAGAAACATTCAAAATAGATTTTTTTTAAAAAAAATTACATTATACCCATCAAGCATTGAATTTAATATATTTGAAGAAACAATTTTGGAACAAAGAATATGATAGTACAAGTTGAGAAACTGCAGTGATTTCTCAATCTAGCAGTTTCTCAGTTGCCTGGCAAATTATTAATGATCCTTTTGGCCTAGAGATGTGTTTGTCTCCCAGAAAAATGATTGTGAATTTATGATGGTCACACTCAATTTTTAGGACCTCATATTTATAAAGTGATCCATAGATTTTTTTTTTGAAAGAATGAATTAGTTTTCTCTGGGAGCAAAATATCAAATAATATATGAATAATGCTAACCTATGTGCAAAGAAAAGACATGTAATATTAATATATGTGATAAATAGTACAGACTTGACATTGGTGCCTTTATACAATACCTTTCTCTGGGTGCTAGGGAGAAATCCAAACTTTGTTATCCCTGTAATGGGAATGATTTTACTGGGTGGCCTTGTACTCTGATGAATAAAGTCCCACACAAATGAAACAGGATGACCCTAAAATGACACTTTCAGACCTGAGGATATTTGGTCTAATCCTGTCACTGACCTCCCTTAATTCTTTCTTTGCCCTTTTCCTTTAGAAAGGTTTTTTAAGAATAATAATGTATTATTTTAGAAAGATGATACATGCTTATTAAAAGAATTCCAGCCAGTACAGAAAAGAAAAAACAAGAAACTAAAATCATACCACCTAGAAAGACATTATTAACACTAGATGAACATAATTCCAGAATCGATGCATATACAAATATATATAAATTGAAAGATAAACACATTTACAAAAGTGGTATTACACCATGAATGCTATTTTAAAAATATGAACCATTCTATTTAATTTTATATTTAATAGGAGGGAATTGAAGCAATAGCAGAACTTCAGATAAATGTTTCTGCACCTCAGATATTAATCTCTAAAAACGTTTTAAGTTCAAACAAATTATGAAAATTAAAAAATTAGAGTCATATTTTTTAACTACATGTTTTACTTTTGGATAGTAACAGTTAGCTCTCAGCTTTCCTTATGAAGAAATTATTGCATTTCCACTTTGCCCTACTCCTGTGTCCTAAACCTAAATTTTGTTATTTAGATATATACTTTTTAATTTGTTTATTTCAGCATATTATGGGGGTACAAATGTTTAGGTTACATATAATTGCCTTTGCTCCACCCAAGTTAGAGCTGCAAGTGTGTCCATCCCCAAGACGGTGCACACTGAACCCATTAGGTGTGTATATACCCATCTGCTCTGCCCCCTCCCACCTGCCCAACACCTGATGAATGTTACTACTATATGTGCACTTATTTAGATATTTTTAAGTGGACAAAAATATAACAACATTTACTATCTGTTATGTATTAATGTTTTCCACTGTATTCAGTCTTTCTGTAGCTTCCATTTCTAATGGATTTAGTCAATTTAAATGCTCTTTTGATTCGATGAATTTCATCAACTTTTGTTGAAGAGAGCTTCTACATTCCTGGAGAGTCCTTACAGGCTTGAGAATATTTTCCTATTGTCTTCTTAATAGAATAATATAACCAAATACAGAATTTGGTCACACTTCTTTTTTGTACACACCTTGTTATATGGTCTTATGATACTGAGTGCTCTGTATCTTTCATGGTGACTTTCCCATTTATGACTTTATTGGCTTGATTTATTTACATGGTACTTTTTGTTTTTTCCAACTAGGGCTCACAAGTGCTTTAGTCCCTGAGCTCTTTCATATTTAAAAAGATCTATCTCTTGCCTTTATGTTTGAATGACAGCATGACAACAGCTTACATTTTGGGGGGTCTTTCCACATACTTTGTAGACATTACTCCATTGTGTTCTGGCATTAAATGTGGCTGGGACAAAGTCTGAAGCTATCTTGTTTTTTCTCACTCTCTTCTTATAAATCAATTGCTTTTCTATTTGGATGCTTAAAGAATTATTACCTTGGAAATAACGTAATTTACCCAGGATATGCCTGATAGTTTATTGCTCCACATTAATTTTTCATGAAACAGAATATGCACTTTTCTTTGCAGACTCTTCCTTCATTTCAGGAATCTTTTCTTCATATATACTATTTTTCCTCTGCAATCACTGTGGTTGTCTTGATAGTTTTTTTCTATAGAAGCAATTTCATTTCAACTCAATTAAGTTCATTGTTATTTCTAATTTATTTAGAAAGCTGATCATCTTTTGAGTGATGTCTTTGTTTTTAGAGTTTTTCTGTTGCAATTCCGGCTCATCATTTTGTGGTTTTATATTGTCCTGTGTTATTGTATTTGTATGATTATTATGTTCTCAATTTTCTTCTGTTTTTTAGGTTATGTTTCTATGCTAAGTTATGAATAATTTCTACTACGTATTGTTATAATCCTTTCTTTTATTATTTTATCTATTTCAACTGATGGCATCCTTTATTAATATTTAAATCTATCAATGAATAAACTATAATCAATTTTTTCATAAAGTCCTTTGTACTTTTTCTTAGTGGCTGTAAGGATGTTACTTATGTGTGAGTTTATATAAGAAAAGAGTAGTGGCCACATGGACTATTATGAAGAATTTCTCTAGTTATAAGTAGCTTTACTCAATAGTACTATTTTTTTCATGTCCCAACCAAATAACTCTACCACAATTAGGGAAAGCTTGAGAACTCTCAAATCTTTTGACATACAGGTAAATGAGATTTTTCACCCAATGTTTCTGTTTATTTTTTTTAAGCACCCACTGAATGTGAATTATTCAAATGCCATCATGGAAGGGTTATGCCTAAACTATGTGGAACAACATTTCAATTTAAGCTTTCAGTTAACATCTTACAGAGATGAGAGAACATCTACCAGAACAAATAATTGCCTACAGGCTAGATATTCATAACAGGGGCTGCCTACTGGCTCGGGAAAGGTGTTGGGAGGCAGATGTTTTTCAACAATTGGTCTGAGTCTGGTTTTTACCTACTGTAACAAACTTTTTAGTTGACACTCTTGAGGTTTAAAGAGGTAGATATGAGTGGTTTGAGATCATGAGAAGATATGTCTTGTATTTATAAAATATAGCTTTCAAAATTTCACCTATTAATTTCACCTAATTTCACACCTATTAATTGCATCTAATTTAGTCAACTCTTCTAGAGACAAGGAAAATATTAATATAATAATTAGAAAGAACTTTCCTTCCAGAGAATTTTTTTTCTGACAATTATCCAATCAGAAAACTCTAGGAAATTGTAATACTGAATTTATAGGTGTAAATACTTGCTGTTGTAAGCTTCACTTTTGTTATGTTTAAGAATAAATTCTAATTTTTTCTATGAGGCTAACTGCCTTAATAGAGAGACCATTTACTGAGTTTACTTTGTGCTAGCAACTATGTTATTCATTTTTTTCATATTTCTTACAAGAATTATTAATATATACTTATTAACATTTTATAGATGAGGAAAGGTGTATATATGTGGAGAATATTTTGTGACACAAATTTTGATATTTCTTCATTCTGTGATATGGAGACTTTTCTTCCCTTCTTTAAAGATCACTACAAGTTTCATACTTTATAATGGTGGTATTTGCATTTGTATAATGGACATATGTTGTTTTGGCACTCTCCATTCGTTTACTCTTCTTTTGTTGAACATATCTCAAATACCTCTGCCCCACATTCAGTCATATGATTTTGGAGGGGCTTTGGGGATAAGCATGTGACGTAGATCTTGTCTCAGTCGGTGTATTCACCCCCGCCCGCATCGATGATTTTTTTAGGTATAGGTACAAACCCAACTTTGGCCAGGAAAAATCAGACCCAAGATTTTAGTGTGTAATTGTTTGGAGAAAGAGAGATTCTCTTTATCTCTGCACTTGAGCTTAAGAGAATGCTGAAGCTAGAGCCACTATAGCCATCTTGTCCCACTGGGAAGCCTGAGAATGGAGTTAACATAGGGGAAATATTGTTGAAAGATGGAGATAAAAGCTAGCAATTGCTAATATTGTTGTGGCTATTTTAGTAACATGAATCCAAAATACTCCTACCACATTGAGTGAACCACTTTCACACTTGCAATGAAAAGAATACTTCTCAGCTGACTTTAGGTGGGCTTGAATCACTGTATTTGAGTCAAGAGATCTTCATTTCCCTTCTAACTCTGCCTTTGATTATCTGCATGGCTCTGAGCCAATCACTTTATTCTCCAGACCTGTTTGCCGAATGGGGGAGTTAGATGAGACATTCTCTCTGATGCTTTCTAGTTCTAAATATTATTCTATAAAGCAGCTCAATGGCTCAAATGTGACTAAAAAGACAACAACATGCCCTGAAGTTCTCCCAGACTGGAACACATGAAGTCTGTCTTGTGTCAGCTGTTCACAGAGGAGGAACCAGCATTCATTTGCACAAGTGCCTGGCCTGACTCTGCTCCAGTGTTGGTGCCTCCTGCTAAAACAATCAAGTGGCTCGGGGACATGAACTAGAGCCTGCCCAGCTCTGATGCATGGGTCAGCACTGAGCCAAAATATGTTGTTTCCAGGGGAAACATGGCCATATGGATTGCTTAATTTCTATTCCTTGAAAATGTCACATTTTTTTTTTCCTATGTTAGACAATTGCTGTGGAATGACTTGATAAAAATTCCCGTAGTTAATCTGCATATACCCTTTGAGAAACGTTAACAGTGTTGTTTTTTTAAAAAAGATTAAGTGACAAGTTTAAGATATACCCACTCCCATGCATTTTGCTATGATTAGAGAGCTTTAGCTTCAGTAGGGTTGTGTGTGGAACCTAAGGTCTGAGTACATGGACTCTAAAGTCACGCTTGCCTTTTTTCTAACTTTCTGGCTTTACCTAGTACTAGCTATGTAAATTTGAGCAAGTCATTTAACTTTTCAGAGCTTCAGGGGTCTGTTTTATAAAATGAAGTTCGTAATATTGCATATATCTTAGGATTTTTATGAGGATAAAATAAGAAAATAAAAATAAAACACTGAGTAGAATGCCTGGTATTTAGGAAATATTAGCACATGCAAAAAAAAAGATAATTATAATATATATGTATTTATATATATGCACACACATATCATATTTGTCATACTGTCATATAAACATGTGAATATATATATATTTTTACACTCATTTTTGGCCATATTTCTCTATTTAACACTGAATACATTGTCCTCATATTTCTCTCTTGTTATTTCACATATGTAATTCAAAATAAGTGAAATTTCAGAAGTGACCTGTTTTATGGTTTGCAATGTAAATTATCTGAATTGTCCATCTAAATGGATTATAATAATTGGATGACTTCTGAATTAAACACTTCATTGTCTACTATGAGGAAAAAGCATAATTGGCTTGTCCATGTAACACCTGACTTGAAGTTTCAAGGATCATGGCAAATATAAAGGTAAATGATGTTTTATAGGATGCACAACTCTGCCAACACCAGCTGCATATATTTTTCCATTGTGTCTTTAAATGTCAATAAGAATTAAGATTTATTTTTTCTTGCTAAAACATCATTTGTTATTGTGAGGAGGAAAAACAAAATACTGTCTTCTGAGACATTGCTACTTACTGAGAAAGAAAAAGATTTATATAACCATTTAACCCATTTAGGCTGTGGAGTTCTAAAGATCACATTTAACTGGTTTTCCATTTCTGACTTACTGTCACAATTTTTATAAACTGTTTGAGAATGGGCTAACCTCCAACTGTTAAATTCACATACAGTAGTGGGTGGTTTATAAATGTCATTTTAATAACAACTCAATAACAAGAGTTTTATATAAATTTCCATGGATAATTTGAAGAATATGAGATCTCTCTCTCTCTCTTTCTCTCTCTCTACATATGTGTGTGTATATATATATATATATATATATATGTTTATTTTTCAAAGTATTACAGGAGTGCAAATGTTTTTGGCTACATGGATCACTTTTGTAACGCTTGTGTCAGGGTTAAAACTGTACCCATCACCCAGATAAGTGTTCATTGTACCCATTAGGTAGGTACAAACTCTATGGAAAATAGTATGGAGATTCCTTGAAGAACTAAAAGTAGACCTAGAATTGGATCCAGCAATCCCACTACTGGGTATTTACCCAAAGGAAAAGAAGTCATTTTATCAAAAAGACTCCTGCACTCGAATCTTTATTGCAGCACAATTCACAGTTGCAAAGATTAGGAATCAACCCAAATGTCCATCAATTCATGAGTGGATTTTAAAAAATATGACATATATATATATATATATATATATATATATATATATATATATATATGATGGAATTCTACTCAGCCATGAAGAAGGATGACTTAATGCCTTTGCAACAATTTGGATGAAAAGACCATTATCCTAAGTGAGATCTATATTTTGAATATGTTGATTACAACATTTCAAATTGGCAGCTCAAAAGTGGTGTTTAGTTCTATTCTATAATGTTAATTTTCAGAAACAGACACAATAAGTGATATAAAACTTTATAACGTACAAATTCAAATAATTTGCTAAAATTATTCATTAAATAAACTGCTTTATAAATTTAAGGAAAAGTCCTTGAAAACTTATTTTATTTTTAAAAATTCCATTGGGAGAGGAGGGATTTTCATTACTGCTGGACAAGGACGGGAGTTCAAGCTTTCCACTAGACCTCCACTGATGCTACCCTAGCTGGAAGGGGCAAGGGTGACTCATTACTTCTTCCCATATGGCCTCCACTGATACTCTGGGAGGCATGGCCTGGTTACCTCTGCGCAGTGGTGAAAACCCTGACTCTCCACAGGTGACCTCTGACATTACCCCAGCAGGGAAGGGGAGGGAAAGGAGGCCTTGTTACCACCTGGAGAGGATGGGAATGCAGCCTCCCTACTCAGCCTCCTCTGATAACACCCCAGCTGCAGAGTTGGTGTATCTGGCATGGATAGAAGTCTAGGCTCCCTGCCTGTCTTGTGTTGGCTGACAGAGATGGTACCGTACTTCATTTTCAATAGTGTTTGCCTGGAGTATTGTCTACAAGCTTTCTGTCTTTCTGGCTGCCCTTCTCCTGATCCTTGGGCCAGGAAGAGTAGGCTTTTCTTCAGGTTTAGTTTTTGTTTGTGCTCATTGGTGTTTCAGAGTTGTGGACTTCTCCAACACCCAACCCATGATATATGAGGTAAAAAGATAGTCCAGGGAACTTGGTGCTGTATACTTCTTCAAGTTCTGAGGTTCCCAACCTGTCTGCCTTCTTGTTTCTACCTTTCAGAGTCTTCTTGTCATTATTCAATATGTAATGTCCAGAGATTTTAGCTGTATTTTATAGGAGTAATGAATAAAGTGCCTTAAATTTTATCTTTTAAAATTTTAATATATTTTAAAAATATTATTGTAAAACAGCTAACAAGTAGAAGTTTTAAAGTTTTTTTTCCAATTATTTCAAAGAATAACAACAAAAAAATCTCCTGGATAGCCAGAGAATGTATAATATGATAATGTTTTGGGATGATTTAACATTATCAAAATATCAATTCTTGTCAATTTAACCAGTAAATCCATTGCCATTTCAATTCTTATTCCAGGATGAATTTTTGAGGAATTTCTCCAAATCTAAAAACCTAAGTAATTCTAGAAAGGGAAAAAAAGAACAAATGCAGATGAATCCACCTAACAGGTTGTGATAGTTAATTTTATGTGCTAATTTGTTCAGGCAAGCTTGAGAAAACATTAGCCTGCATATTGTTGTGAAGGGATCTACCTATCTACCATAGGTTGACTTTAAGTAAAAGAGATTATCCTCAATAGTGTGAGTGGGCTTCATCCAATCCATTGAAGGCTTTAAGAGTAAACACTAAGGTTTCCTGAAAAAAAAGGGAATTCTGCCTCAAGATTGAAACATAGAAATCTTGCCTGAGTTTCCAGTCTTCTGGCCTGTCTTACTGATTTGAGTTGTTATCCGACATAAGCATGAGCTGGTTCCTTAAAATACATCTCTCTCCTCTTTTTAATTCTTTCTCCCTTCTCTCTCTTCCTCCTTCTCTCCCTTTATCTGTTTCATTCTCTCTCTCTCTCTCTCTCTCTCTCTCTCTCTCTCTCTCTCTCTCTCTCTATATATATATATATATATATATACACATATATATATACACACACATAAAAATCAGTGACTGACATACTGACATATACTGGTACAATAGATATGCTGCAAAACTATAGAAATTAATTTTTTTAAAAGAACAGCAAAGTAAATTTAAAAAGGAAGGAAGGATGAAATAAAGTCTTTCTGTAATGGCAGAGGAACAGATCAATAACTCTGATATAGGCACATGAATACATGGATATTTTATCATACATAGAGCACCACAAATCAGCAAATGTTAAAGATGAAAAATAAAGTTGAATCTTTATATTACACTATATACAAAAGCTGAACACCAGAAATTTTAGAGCTGAGAATGAATCAATGGATATCATGTCATTAAAATTAAGGAAATTTTTTTTACAAAATTAGCAGCCTGGTGACAATCTGTCAGAAACCACTCATAATGTCTAAAATTGGTGGAGATATTTGATTTATAATATACAAGAAATAAACATAAAAATAAATAAAACAACATAAAACCAAGAAAAGAATATGTCATTAATAAAAGTGCAAATACAAATATCCAGGAAAATTATGGATAGATGTTCAGAGTTAGAATGATCACAGAACTATAGAGTGTACACTAAAAATATGGGCAAAAGATGCACTTTAATGATATTGTCAAAGATTGAAGTAAGATAATGCCAAATATTGGTGAGCATGTGTAGGATGGGATATGAGAGCTGCTATGTAGCACTGTGAGACTGAAAATCCTTTCCTGAGAGCATTCTGAAAGTAATGAGTAAAAGATTGTGCAGGTATTATCCTATGACCCAGTTAAATCACTCTTCAGAAAATAAACATGTTCAAAAATCAGTTAAGGGATTTAATGGAGTTCAATATTACCTTAAGTATGGTAGCTGGGAGACAGAAATAATTCAACTGTCTATTTCAAGGAAACGAGCAAGGAAGCATGTTGAGTGCATATGTGCAAAAACTATGCATTAATTAGAACTAGATGTGCATAGCACAATGAATAACTTTTAATAATGCATTACTGATAGAAAAAAAGGTTACGAACCATAAGGAGGTCTGTGGCATAATACCATTTATGAAAATTAAAAACATATGTATACTCAAAACAATCTATAGATTTCACAAAGATTCATACTTATGTAAGAATATATATGAAACATATTGAAGTTGATGTCTATGGTAGGGGAAGTGAAGTAAGAATAGGAATTGGGAAGAGGGAAAAACCGAAATAATCAAGAAGACAGCCTTGCGTTTAAGTGGACCATGACCAAAGCGGTATAATGATCTTAATCTTGAGCACTTGAGATCCTGGAATTAAATAAATGATCTTTTTTAAAAAAATAAATTCTTAGATGCAAAATCTACAGAAGCAGAGTCTCTGTACACGTAGCACAAAAATCTGCTTTTATAACAAGCTCCCAAGGTGATTCTCACACACAGAGAAGTTTTAGCTTAAGAGTTTGGGGTTGGGACTCAAGTCTTTAAATTTACTTCTATTTCTGCCAGTAATATGTTCTGTGACTCTACACAGTTTCCTAAGTCTCTAGCCCTTCATTTCTTCCTTATTCATTATGAAGAGTTTACCTTACCTGGCTCTTCAGAGAGAATTTATGTATTTATTTATTTTGAGACAAGAGTCTTGCTCTGTCGCCCCTGCTGGAGTGAAGTGGTGTCATCATGGCTCACTGCAAACAGGACATTTTTCTTTTAATGTGGTTGTGTTTTGGAAACATGTCAGTGAAATGATCATTAGATCTAATTAAATTTTATGAATAAACTAAGGAGTCCAGGAACTCAGTTATATTTTGTCCAATTTGTAAAATGAAACAAAATAGAGATATATCCTGTAGAATTTGGATGATGGGGTTATTCAATCAGGAAAGTTGCCAGATATGTGTTAAAATATAAACCAAGCATGGAACAGACAAGAAGGTAGTGTAAGATTTTTCCAGCTGAAGTGGGAAAAGACACTTTGTAGCAGGAAACTCCAAGGAGAGCCCATGCATTTGCAGCACTAGGATTTTGGCATCCAGAGATTTATTTGTACTTTAAAGCTTGAAAACATGTAGTTTATTTTACCAGAATAAATGACATATCTCAAAACAATCTTTCTGGAAGACAAAGATTTCTTCCCATCTTGCCCAATCTGAACAGGAAAATGTCATTACTATTTCCTTTATCCCAATCCAAATATGTATGTACTTTCCAGAAAAGGAAAAATGCAATACCAATGTGTAATATCATCCTGAAATCAGACACTATATAACAGAGTCTCTCCACTGAAAGGGATTTGCCCCTTCCTCCCCTAAGTGTAGTTGGCAATATCTGGAGGCATTTTTGGTTGTAAGAGCTGAGGTAGGGGGCACTATGAACATCTACTGGGTAGAGGCCAGAGATGCTGCTAAATATCCTACAATTTGTAGACTAGAACCCACGACAAAGAATTATCCCACCCAAATTGTCCACATTGCCACTGGTGGGAAACCCTTCTGTGTAGTATTACATCAACTCTATTTATATCATGCTTAATCCTAAAGTGCTCTCTAGGAAAAATCTAATAAATCTTCCTACATTTGTTTTACAGGCAAGATTTTATAGCATCAAATATATGCTCATGACTGTCCATATATCCATCTGTCTGTTTTTCATTCACTTAACCAATGTGCTCTCACTGTCTGCTACGTGCCAAGAATCATGCAAAGCACTCCAAAACCAAGGACGGATTAAAACCCAGCTATTGCTTTGGAGATAAACTCAATTCAGTCAGCCCAAGACATGTCAAAAAGTGTTATGATATGACCAATGCTATGAAAGAATCATGGCATGAAAAGCTGACATAGAGAGTAACTATGTATTGCTATAACATAAATTAATAAAATGTGATAAATAATCATAGCATTTTAATGTTAGCTAAACATAGAATTATACACACACACACACATACATAATGGAAGTCTAAATACCCAACCAATTTCATTATTTTAATTAATTTTACATTTTCTTAAAAACTCATTGCTTGCTTCTGGAAGTTAAAAACATAGATTCTGAAAGTGTGTGGTGTACTGTCTGCTCACATGCTGTAGAGAAGGATTGACACAATGACAGATGCCATCCACAAGATAAGATTAAAGAGAATTACTCTGAAAACACATCATCAGGAGGCTCCATTTTTGTGCACACGTGCAGCCAAAGTGCAAACCATCACTATGTTATAAATTTGGAGAATCAAAGGAAGAAAAAGTATCATCTTATGTGTTAAAGCAGGAGAAAATGGTCCATAATATATTCAATATGTGCCTCTGTGGATCTGGAAAGTCTCTGTAAAGGGAACAGACTCTTTCCTACTTACTTCAAAATCTACTCATCAAAGTTTCCCTACTACAAATCTCCTCCATTCTGTTTAATTTCTTTTCCAATTTTCTAGAAATCGAGTGTGAAAGTTGCTACTCAAATTTATGCATAAGGCTATTCATTCATTCTTTTTTTTAATTATTTTGAGATAAATTTGCCACATGAGAAGGAGGACTCCACCTTTTGTGGTAACGATTTTGCCCTCATCAGGCAGAGTAAGTTCCATGGAATCTCTGGGGAAGAGGTAGCCCAGGAAACTGAGACTCTGCTGGAGCTGGCCAGCAACCCCAGGATCTTCAGAGACGGGATGATGAAAAATTCTTTACCCAGAAATTCCATGTTGGCTCTGCTACAAGTCAGGAAAGTACTGACTTAAAAAGTTGCTTTCTGAGTCTGAAAACTAGGCTGCTTTCTGTAAGCCTATGTAATGAGATGATCCATGTGTTTATTGATTGTCCCTTCATTGTTCTTAACACCAGGCTTATTGAAACTCGGATGTTCTTGGCTCAAAAAGAAAAAGCCAATTCAAAGCAGTAAAAGCAAATGGATTCAAGAATTGTTCCTGTGTGTCATAAACTGATGTGTTTCCTGAAATATCTGACCAGACCCCCACAGAGTTAATAAAATGTAAGAGATCTTGACCTACCACAGGCATATAGAACAACTTATATGTATAATTTCTTTTCTTACTCACCAGGAAAGTGGAAAATGTTCTGTCATAGCTTCTCCAAATGGGTAGACATGAATTTAGAAAATATCCAAGGAAGAAATATGTGTTCATGTACCAGAGAAATCATTCTTCTAAGTTGATTTTTAAAGGCATATATGCAAATTTTATTTTTAATAGTTTATTTTCAGAAAATACCTTTAGTGCCACTGTAAATTTATTCTTACTGATTATATAAATCAATGTACCATTCTACTGAAATATACTCCATATGAACAAGAGAAATTTATCTGACATACCAGAGGTTTCCATAGAAGGTGTAAACTAAAGCATTCTAGAATGTCATTTGCATGGAAGGAAAAGGTAAATGTGTGAGGAAATCTCTGAGGCCAAAAGGTAGATAAAAATAAGAAATAATATTTACATTTGCAATTTAATTTACAAGCTATATAAACCCCAGAAAAGAAAAAAATACATAAATATTTACACACATACATGTATGTCATGTGCCAACATATTTCATAGACATTTTTTACACCCAAGGAAAGCTGTCAGAAATATTGTGAAGAATGAAAAGAACAATAAAATATGTAACCCAGATGTCAAAGTTGTCACTTGCCCATACACTCAGGATCCTTAGGAACTGGTAGAAACAGCAGAAAAGGAAATGAGCGATTCCTGCCCTGGATTGGCACTCTGAATCATGCTGTCAATTTTTTTCTTTTTTTTCTTCCTTCCTCCCTCCCTCCCTTCCTTCCTTTCTACTTCCCCCTTTTTCCCTTCCCTTCCCTTCCCTTCCCTTCCCTTCCCTTCCCTTCCCTTCCCTTCCCTTCCCTTCCCTTCCCTTCCCTTCCCTTCCCTTCCCTTCCCTTCCCTTCCCTTCCCTTCCCTTCCCTTCCCTTCCCTTCCCTTCCCTTTCCACTTTTCATGCTTATTTTTTTTTCTGATTATGAAAGTGACATATTCATTGCAAAAAAGTTGAGAACACACAAATAATGAAGAAAATAAAAAGATATCATTAATGTTATCACCCGGAGCTTAAAGTACATTCCTCCAAAACACTTTTATCTTCACATTAAGCTAAAGAATAATTGGCAGATAGTAGCGCTGATTTTCCATCCTGCTCAGTGAACCTGAACAATGAGCAACTCATGTCAGCCTCCTGCCATCTGCAGGGACCTGGAGAAGCACACCAAGACATTCCAATCAGTCTTCTCTCAGGAGAAGGAAAGAGAAAGGGAGGGAAGGAAAAGGGAATAATTAATAAAATCGAATAAAATGAATCTGATAGTAGTTAGAACATCAGCCTTCAACAGTGGGGAGAATGAAGCCTTACAGGAATCCTAAAATCAAATCCTATAAGAGATTTCTTACTTCACCTGCCCAGAATTTTTTAAATTGTATCTAAGAACAAATATGTTGCAGGCCCTTGAGTTATAGTTTTAGAGAGCACTGGCAAATGGAGTAAATGATAGTCTTTGTAAATATACCTATTTTGCTTATTTTTAGGATGATAATAATAATAATAATCAGTAACTTTTGTTAAGTGTCTCCTATGTGCCATGCACTGTGCTAAGAATTTTATGTGCATATTTTGTTAATCTTTGTTCTATTTTCATTTTCCAGATGAGGAAAATGAGGTGTAGAAAAGGAAAGGTACAGCCAACAGTTGCAAAATGGCAGAGCCTAGGTCCAAACTCAGATGGATCAGGTACCAGGACCCCTATACTCTGCCACACTCCCCCCTTCCCAAACACTCTACCCCAACAGCTATGTGGACCTACTTACTTTAAGAATATCTTGCAAAGTATAAAGTTTCCAAAAAATATTCTCAAGACTGATTAATTATTAGGAAATCATGAGATCTTAGGTTAAAAAATGTACTCTATGGAAAGCAAGTGAAGACTTTGACAGAGCCAGCTGGCATTGATTAATGTTATCCTCATAAAATAAATAGAATTTTTTCATTCAACCATTTAGTGGTGATGTATAATGCCATATCACATTTAAAAGTTTATTTCATTTCATTAAATTGTCTTTTTCTCATATTTTAAGTAGTCAGACTGTCATGGAAGCTAAATTATGCTAATTCCTGATCCGCTGGACTTTAAAACATAGACATATTATCTGAAAGATACTGATAATATATAAATTAAAGAATGTACTACTTAGCCTTACATTTTGCAAGTGTTTTAACTCCTTCAAACAATTTAAGCACTTAGTTAAGAAAAAATTGGTCCACAGTACCTAGTGGTATTGGGTTAAAAAATAAAAACTCTCTGTTCTGTACTTGCAAGCCTGATGATTTCTATTAATAACAGATTTGAGAACAAAATAGCAGGGAGCTGTTGTTTAATGGATATATTTTTTAAAAAATAAAAAGTTCTGGAGATTGGTTGTACAACAACAGGAATGCCCTTAATACTAAACAGTACACTTAAAAATAGTTAAGAAGATACATTTTACGTCATATGTCCTTTACCAAATATAAAATAAAATGAAAACAAAAAAGCATTGACCTCAGGTCAGAGCTTTTTCTCATGGCCTTCTCTTCTGCCCCACTCTGAATCTTCCTTCTACTGAATAAACTCATCTTGTGGGAGAAAGAAGAATTTTCCATCATAATTATCACAAATTTTAAGGAGTATCTGTGGCCCACCTACCTATTACCAAGTTGTAAGGTTTTTCATGGTTATTTAAAATATTGAAAATTATTTGCTTTCAAAGTTGGTGGATAAAAAAAAAAACTATCTTTTTTTCACTATGGTTTTCCTATTCTTATTAAAATTTTTTCCGCATTTCTCTAGGATTTATCACAGTGAATGTCAGTCTTGATTGCCACCTCCACTGAGAATTCCCTCCATTATCTTTTACCATAGTTTCCAAAGAAGGGAAGACAAAATCTAACGCCTACTTCTTGGCAAGTTCCAAAGAAAGAGATTTGAACAGGTTCCCTTTGCTCATTAGGAGCTGAGAGTTAAACCAGTTGTTTTCAGTGGACACTTAGGCTGTTTCTTGATACGTGGCAGTTTTCTGGCTAGGCATACTCCACACCTTCTGGTCAGAAGCCAGTGTGGGCAGGTTGAAGAAGGAATCACTTGGCAAACTAATCTTTAGGCAATTTACCACAGAGGACAAGAAGCAGTCCAGTCCCAAGCACCCAGGCTATCCCTCTATTACAGAGATTAAGACCAATGAAGAATTCTAGAATATCAGGACTGCTTGGAAACTGTGTACTCTTCAACTTAATCAAAACCCAGCTTCATTATGGTTCCTCCTACTGGACAATATTTCTTTTGGCTTTAATCTTAGAAACAGTTGCCCAAAATAGGATTCCCATTCTGTTATGAGTCAAACTCAATTGTGCTGTTGATCCTAGAGTTTGACCAGTTTCAGAGAGCCAGAGCTGGAAATAAAGGATCAAGGAAAACCAGCAGCTTTCTCAAAATACAGACTGGAACACATGTGCCTCAGCAGCAGTTTTGCTGACCCAGCTTCTTCTTCCAAAATTTGGCTTGACTTTGAGGGGTCCGTTTTCAGTGAGGTGAATGAAGAGTTGGCAGTCTGGTTCTCACTTACTGTAATTGAGTCAGACAATTAAATTGCCTCCCAGTTACTGAAAATGTAAACCACATACACCGTATGTAGGTCACAGCATTCCAGTGGTGCGTGTCCGGTATAGTCACTTAATGCCTGGATATAGAAGACTCTTTTGAGTCAAAGCAGTGTAGCACGCTGGCTCAGCAGATGCGCATGCATGCAAGAAGGGCAACACCAAAGGTCTGTAGCTTTGGAAGACATCCTAGAATCAGCACTCCAGCACATGGATTTATTTAGACAAAACAATGCGTCAGCTTATCATTGTGCTATAATTTTTGGTTAGCTTTCCTTAAAATCTTAAAACGAAGTGTGTTTTTTGAGTCTTTTCCTTTACACATAGCCCTCCAAAAAGCCATCCATATGTCTTTCCCAAACCAAAGTTTTACTCAAAGGCGTAAAACAAACATTTGTGCATCAAGAAAATACTTGAAGGAAGTCTAACCAATGTCTCAGCCTCACTTTGTAATGTCATATAGACTTTGGAGAAAGTGAATTTAGTGACATTAGCAGAACTGGCAAAAGGGGGTACATTGTGTATATGTTTTATTTAATATGAATGCAGTGCAGTCAACTGATTATGTTAATACAGATGGTGATGAGAAAGCAATGAGTTTTATCCTCAACCTTCCTTTCAGATCAATGGATATTTCACATCTTGTCTCCTAAATAAGATACAAAAAATAAACTGTTAAAAGTTTTACTTTAAAAATAGTTTCCTTGACCTGTATTTGGATCTTCCCTGGCAAATCCTCTGTCTTAGGACTGTAACCTTCTCCAACTCCACAAGCTTTTTGATATCTGGCTCCAACATCAAGCATTGTATGTTAAAGGAATGCAACTTTTCTAGTCTATCACAAGCAGAATTACCATGATGCACGTGTGTGTGTATGTGTGTGAGTGTGTGTGTGTGTGTGTGTGTGTGTGTGTGTGTGCATTCATGCCCCAGCCAGGGATGTTTCCAGTGCAAGCATCTTTATGGATCCTCATTTCAACCCTTGCTCCCATACTTAGCATATCAGGCTCATATTAAGGGTTTAAGGAGGAAATCTAGTGTTTTCCTGGTGGGCTTGTTCTCTGTGTATTCCCATTTCTACTCTGGGTATTTTGCTTCTGAGATTACCTTCAGTAGCACTAACCTACAAATCTTTCTCCACTAATCTTGTGTAAAGAGAGAAGTTATAAACCTGTCAATCTGGCTATTTTTCTGCCACCAACCTTTCTTTATAGCTTCCATCTTGAGTGCAATGTAAAATTATAAAATTTCTCAACTTTAAAGCAGCATATTCATGATAGTTCTACCTTCTCAAAGCTGTCTCAAAACAGCTTTTTTCTTGAGGCTTCCCTCACTGAGCAGAGAGTGAAGTGTTCTGAGAAAAAGGCAAATATACACACAAAACATAAAATTGTAGGATATATGCTATTAAAATAAATTTTAAGTCTTAATCAGATTCTGTTATTCTTATTTATAGAATTCTTTGTTTTACAACTCTTTGTTATATAGAAACTCTACTATAGCCAGCATAAACAAGGCACAAAAATACAGTCAGAGGCAAAATTATCGCATATATTTTAATCCTGAAAATCAGTTTAAAATTTTTTTCTAATGAATAATTATAAAAGATGTTAGGACTCCAAATAAATTTACCCAAGAAAGCTCCTGAGACACAAAGCTTACGATCCCAAATGTAACCTAAAAATGCAATGAAGAAAAGCTTTTATTCACAATAAGAATGACTATACTAATACCCAAGCTTACTCCTAATGAGAAACATGTTACTAAGTTAAAGAAAACAATTTAGGCCGGGCGCTGTGGCTCACGCCTGTAATCCTAGCTCTTGGGAGGCCGAGGTGGGCGGATTGCTCAAGGTCAGGAGTTCAAAACCAGCCTGAGCAAGAGCGAGACCCCGTCTCTACTATAAACAGAAAGAAATTAATTGGCCAACTGATATATATATAAAAAAAAAAATTAGCCGGGCATGGTGGCACATGCCTGTAGTCCCAGCTACTCGGGAGGCTGAGGCAGAAGGATCGCTTGAGCCCAGGAGTTTGAGGTTGCTGTGAGCTAGGCTGACGCCAGGGCACTCACTCTAGCCTGGACAACAAAAGTGAGACTCTGTCTCAAAAAAAAAAAAAAAAAAAAAAAAAAAAAAAAAAAAAAAAAAAGAAAACAATTTAATAGGGTATTTACAAGAAAATTTAAATGGCAAGAAACCAAGTGTTCTTATTTTTCAAAATGTCAATGTCCTAAAATTATAAAATGACATAATACTAACAAAATTCCATTGAAATGTTTTAAGCAAAAAAATTTAGGAAATTCACTTGGAAACCCCAAATTTGCTCCCATTCCTGAAAAAATGTCCGAAGACTGGCACTACTGCTCAGCTGTTGCATATGGAGTGGGAATGTGCAGATACTGTTCGAAAAGGGGAAAAAAATCTCACTTCAAATAGTGATAGATGCCAAAGGCAGATAATCAAACAGAATTGGTAATTGTGAGATAAAACAAAGTTCAGCACCAGGATAAGCAGGTAGAATTAGTCGCCAAGTAGACAGAAAAAGATACAGGTTGAGTGTACCAAATCTGAAACCCCAAATGGTCCAAAATCCTAAACTTTTTGAGCACCGACATGGTGCTCAAAGGAAATACTCATTCGAGCATTTTGGGTTCTGGATTTTGGGGTTTGAGATGCTCAACCTAATGTAAATATTCTAAAACCTTAAAAAAATCCACAATCTGAGATACTTCTACTCTCAAGCATTTCGGTTAAGAGGTACTCAATCTCTATATATTCAAGTCCCAAGCATTATGTCAGAAATCCCAAAATCCTAGGAGCAAATCAAAGCAGAAAATAGTACATAAAAAGAATCTGGAGAATAAGTCTAAAAGGGACACCACTTGTTGTCACAGGTCTGACCAGGATGTAGTGTGTGAGTGAGCTGACATGGATGTCTAAGAATAGACTGGGAAGCATGAGAAATTTGTGAATGAGAAGAAAAAAGGGGTGACTACCTCTCTCCTTTGTTAAAGCATAGCTATAATAATTTTAAAAGCATGACACAGTGCAAGGGAAAGATAGAATCTAGTACTAAGCAGTGTTATTATAGAACAAAAGAAGCATCACAATTTTGTTTCACTCAAAGGTGTTAAAAAGAAATGATTAACAACTTATGAGAAAAATATATTTAAATCTCACATCTCATCATAAAATAAAATATACTTCAAAGGGCATAAGAAATTAACTATGTTTGAAAAAAACACAAGAAGAAAATGGAGATTTACTAATTCAATACCTATTTATAAAGTACCTTTGTATATGTTATTACTTTTATTCTGAGTAAAACAGGAAGTGGCTTTTAGCAGAGAAGTGAGATCATCTCACTTACATTAAAAAAATGAATCCCTATGTCTACTATAGTGAGAATAGACCATAAGGAGGCAAGAGTGGATGCTATATAAAGTAATCTAGGTGAGATATGGTAGTAAGAAGTATTCAGATATGAATGCATTCTAAAAGAAGAGCAAATGGGATTTGAGGACAAACTCAATGAGAGTTTTGAGAGAGAGAGAGAGACAGAGCCTAAGATAACCCTAAATTTTTGGCCAGAGCAACTGGAAAGATGGAGAGGTCATTTACTGGGATGGGAAATCTGTGGGAGGACCAATCGGGGCAAGATTAGCAGTCCACTTTGGGACATGTTAGTCTGAGATTCTAAATAGATAGCCAAAGAGAGATTTCAAGTGGGCCTTTCAATAAAGTCTAGAGTTTGGGAAAGAGGTCTGGGTTGGAGATTAATTGTTAGAGTTTTCAGAATATAGGTGGTTTTTAAAGTTGTGAGTTGTGAGTGTAAATAAAGACTGGGAAGAGAACCAAGGCCTAAAGAAATGAGGAGAAATCAACAATGGAGACTAAAAAGGAGTAGCCAGTGAAGTAAGTGGGAAATCAGGAGAGCACATTGTTTTGAAAGCCAAGAGAGAAATAAAAAGTGTTTCAAGGAAGAGTGAGAGACCTATTGAGCCAACTGTTCCTGATAGGTCACGCAAGATGAGAGCAGAAAATTGTATTTTCATTGAAGATATAATGACAGAATGAAGGACTATTTTTGTGGAATAAGGAGCCCAAAACCTGATTGGAGTATGCTGAGGAGGCGATGGATTAAGAAAAATTGAAGACAGTAAATATAAATAATTTTAAGGAGTTTTGCTATCAGTGGGAACAAGAGAGCTCATGAGTCCACAGAATCAACATTGTTAAAATGTCTATACTACCAAAAGTGATCTACAGATTCAATGCAATCCCTATTAAGATACCAACATCATTTTCAAAGATCTATAAAAAATAATTTTATGCTTCATATGGAACCAGAGAAGACCCTGTACAGTAAAAACAATCTTAAGCAAAAAAAAAAAAAATTGGGATGCATCAATTTACCAGACTTCAGGCTATACTATAAGGCTATAGTAACTAAAACATGGTACTGGCACAAGAACAGAGACATAGACCAACGGAACAGAACTGAGAACCCAGATATAAAACCATCCTTATATAGCCTTCTAATCTTTGACAAAGCAGATAAAAACACATACTGGGATAAAGAATCCTTATTCAATAAGTGGTGCTGGGAAAATTGGATAGCCATATGTCGAAGACTAAAACAGGATCTACACCTTTCACCTCTCATAAAAATCAACTCGCAGTGGATAACAGACTTAAACCTAAGGCATGAAACTATAAGAATTCTGGATGAAAATATCAAAAAAACTCTTATAGACATTGGCCTAGGGAAAGCATTTATGAAGAAGACTCCAAAGGCAATCATAGCAGCAGCAGAAATAAACAAATGAGACCTTATCCAATTAAAAAGCTCCTACACAGCCAAGGATATTATCATGAAAGCAAATGGACAACCTACAGAATGGCAGAAAATATTCACAAGCTACACATCCAATAAAGGGCTGATAACCAGAATCTATATAGAACTCAGGACAATCAGCAAGAAAAAATCAAACAACCCAATTGTAAAGTGGGCAAAGGACATGAACAGAAACTTTTCAAAGGAAGACAGACTAATGGCCAGCAAAAATATGAAAAAATGCTCAACATCTCTAATCATCAGGGAAATGCAAATGAAAACCACAATGAGATATCACTTAACTCCAGAGAGAATGGCTTTTGTCAAAAAGTCCCAAAATAATAAATGTTGGCATGGATGTGGAGAAATAGGAACATTCATACACTGCTGGTGGGACTGCAAACTAGTATAACCTCTGTGGAAAGTAATATGGAGATACCTTAAAGAGCTACAAGTAGAACTACCATTTGATTCAGCAATCCCATTACTGCACATCTACCCAAAGGAAAAAAAGACATTCTATAAAAAAGACATCTGCGCTCATATGTTTATAGCAGCACAATTCACAATTGCTAAGATGTGAAAAAACCTAAGTATCCATCAATACATATGAGGAGATTAATAAAATGTGGTATATGCATACCATGGAGTTCTACTCAGCCACAAAAAATAATGATGATCTAGCACCTCTGGTATTATCCTGGATAGAGCTGCAACCCATTCTACTAAGTGAAGTATCAAAAGAATGGAAAAACAAGCACCATATGTACTCACCATCAAATTGGTATTAACTGATCAACACTTATGTGCACATATAGTAGCAACATTAATCAGGTGTCTGGAAGATAGGAGGGGGAGGAGGGGATGGGTATATACATACCTAATGAGTGCGGTGTGCACCATCTGTGGGATGGACATGCTTGAATCTCTTACTCAGTGAGGCAAAGGCAATACATGTAACCTAAACATTTGTCATTTGTCCCCCTGTATTATGCTGAAATGGAAAAAAAATGGAGCCAGAGAAATGAAAAGTATCTGGAGGAAATATGGATTCAGGAGAGGGATTTTTGTTTGGTTGCTTTTCTAAGAGGAGGAAAATTGTAATATATTTGTTTGCCAAAGAAGATAAAATAGTGGAAAAAATTCCTGATGTAGGTCAAAGAAGAAAAACCACTGAAACAATGATGTTGAGTAGGTGAAAGTGGATGAGTACTAATGTAAAAGTTGAGAGGGTTGAACATTATTAGGTGTGGGCCACTCCCCGGTAGGAACACGAGGGAGGGTGGACATGTGGATGCAGAGACAGATAAGGTGGTAGATGTGGTGGTAGAGGCATGGCAATTAGTAATCAGTTAGCTGTGATAGATAGTTTTAAGATATGTCTACTAATGGTTCCTCCCATCCTTATATTCACATTAAACTTCTCACATCATGGGTTTAAATCTATTTTTCTTCTTTTGAATACACTTTGTGTGTTGCTCTGAACAACAGAATACAGTGGAAGTGGTGTGTTGGGATTTCCAAGCCCAGGCCTTGAGAAACTGGCAGCTCCTTCTCCCCTCTTTTTTGAGCCCAGCTGCCATGCTGTAAGGAAGCCCAGGCTACTGTGTGCCCAGCAGGCACATGCAGAACCATGGAAGATGAAAGGCCCTCTCCTAGATTCTAGTCCAGCACGGCTCCCAGTGGAATGACCCTCAGTGCTACACATAGTGCAGAAAAACCAACTAGCAGAGCCTGAATTCCTCAGCCACCAACTGTGACAAATAATAAATCTTTTTGTCGTTTGCCTTGTTTTAAGCCTTTAAATTTGGGGATCTTTGTCAGGCAAAAATAGTTCACCAAAATCTCAGTGAAATTAAAAAAAATTTTGCCTTGAAAGTGGGGATAAAGAAGGTATTAAGAATTTGTGGGAAGAGTAAACGATATGAGGTCTCTTTCATATTCCTTTCAGAGAATAGGATACATGGAGAAACATAGTGTGATTGTTGGGAAACACACAGGTGAATTTCAAGGGAAAACAATCAGTGTGTCTGTTAGTTCTTCTCCAGCCATATCCAGCTGCACTTTACTGTTTATACCTGGGGACAGTTGGATTTCAGTGGGTTTAGATTTTTGACAGGTGAATATGACAAAGTGAATGGAAGGATGTTAAAGGTATAATGAATGGCTATGGGATTCCACCTGGTGGGCAAATGAATCTTACATTTCACACTACCTCTCTGCTGATTTGTAAGAACACCGTTTATCAATCCACATAAAACTCTACCGGGAAAGAATTTTTATCTGCATTTTTTTTTCTTTTTGGCTTCCTTCACAATCTCCCTTGTCTTTCTTGTAAGATAGTAAGGAAGCCAAAGTAAAACATTGACTATTTACTATTTGAGGAACACGTGCAGTCAGTTTTATGAATTATCATGATAGTAAACTGTTAGAAGAGAAGCTCTGTACATAAAATTTTCAAATCCTTGATAGAACATGGCACAGGGTCATGAAAGATAATCAAGAGCAGTATTTAAATGAATGAACGGATATATATTTTAGTTCTATTTAAGGTTTATGCATTCTTGATTAATGGGAAGGAGAGATTAATAAAACATGAATTACCCCAGTTGTGTGCTCAGGCTAGTCAGGTTGGTTGGCTCATAGTAGGCACTCAATATAGATTTTTTGGTAAATGAATGAATGATCTGCTGGGCAAAGCTGACATTTTCATGAAGTGAAGACAAAGTAATCTTTGCTAAAGATTGTTTTTCCCATTTTTATGTATATTTGTAAAACTTCAAATCTAGCAGAGTTTTTCTGATATGGTTTAACAGCCTAGAATTCCAGCTTCTTTTCAAATCCTACTTCCTTGAGACCAAAAAATTGGGTAAAAGGTTCACCTTTAAATTCACACTTGTTATATTCAGTGTGATTTATTTTCACTGTATTACAAAAAACATGGATGCTTGATTGAACCTTTAACAATATATAAACTACTGTAAGTCATACAATTTCTGTTAAAATGCTTTATGTTGTACAGTGTAACATATGGCCTATTTTGAAGTGTTAAGATACATTAACTTAAGAACTTTTTTTTTTCTGGTGTGAATGAATACAGATTTCTCAATTTCATTCCATAAAATGAGTAAAAGTCTACTAATGCACCTCTACTTTGGGAAGATTCCAGTTTCATGACCCAGACATGAGAGAAATTAAGATTCCAGAGATAAAAAGTAACCTCTGAATGTGTTTGTGGCCTTAATCTGTGGGGATTAGACAACCATGTGATGCCCATATTCTGATACTGTGCTTCTGTATCCATCAGTGTTTACTTTTTTCAGAGACTTGCCATTATCGGACTTGTCAGTTTTTTTCCCAGAAGAGATTATTACTTATATATATATAATGTCACAGTAAAGAGAGAGTTCATTGTATAGCTACTAACATATGAAATATGAGCTAATCCAGTGGTTCTAAAACCTGTTCATATGAATTACTAAAAAAGTTGTTTAAAATAACCATTCTTGGACTCCCACTATGAAGATTCTATTAATAATTCAGGAGTACTGGGGAGAGAGACTCAAGCAGATTTATTTATAACAAGCAGCTTGGATGATTCTCTAGCCAGTCTGGCACTGGTTCAATGGTAGGTCTTTGAAAATCACTGATTGATTCCATTGAAACATGTGGCAGGTGCCTGCTTGTGTGACTATAGAGGGTGACAAGGTAATAAAATATGTCCCTTTCTCTGCCCTGAAGTAGATGTATTTATAACTGTTGATGTCATATACAAAGGAATTAATGCCTTCAGTCCAGCATGCACTTTACAAATATGTATGGGCCCCAGTGTGGCCAGATTTTTATTAATTGCACACAAGATAAACTTCTCAATGACTTGAGAGTTTTCCTCATGAATAGTTCTAAAATCAAATGTAGCTCAGTTGTATTTCCTTTTTCAGTTGTCATTCTCTACAGGACATGTTGCTTCTTCAATACCCAACAAACCTGTGATTCTCAATCCAGGGGCTACATCCCCTGTGGGAGTATACTTTAGTCTCATCATTGTGGGAATTGTACAGGTACACTGTGAGAAGCCATATTCAATATAATACTCTAATTTTTATGTATATAGTAAAAACTACTGTATTATTCTCATAATATGAACAACAGAAAGGAAAGCTTAACAAAATATTTTATCATGGGAATGCACATAAAATAATGGATTCCTCCAGGAACCCACACTCCAAAATGATGTTATCAAAACTGGTGGGGGTTGCAGAAGCATTCATTAACATTAATCCACATTGATTACATAATATTATTGCTCAGTCTATTAAGTTTAAGGCACTGTGGATTTTAGCATCTTTTACAACTGTGTGCTGTGACTCATTTCTCTTCTTCCTACCAGCATTTCCTGACTCCAACAACCCTTTCCTTTATTGCTATTTCCACTCAGATCCTAATGATACACTGCTTTGCTCCAGTCCAAAATCCTCAGAAAGATTGAGATTAAGACACTGCTGCCCAGGGCGTGTGGACATTTAACTTCAGCATATTGACTTTCAAATTAATGAGATAATTGTACAGCTCTCCATTCCACATTCCCAGAACAGCCACAGACTGTGTGTTGAAGTCATTTACCCTGAAGCTTATCCATAAATTTGTTGTAAAAATGAAATAAAGATCCAGTGAATTATGTGCAATACTGAACACCTATTACATTTGGCATTTGGAAAATGTTAAACCACTGTAAAATAACTGAATTTCACTTGCCAAGCAGTTTTATTACCATGATCATTTTTTTTTGAAAAACTTCTCTAAGCTGATCAGGGAATTTTATTGTTAAAAGGGAAATATACGCACACTCTATGCATATTTGAGTTTCAGCCACTGAAATGTCCCTCCCCTTTTTCCATTTCGGCAGCAAAGATAAGAAACTTTGAATTTTATGAGAAAAAAAGAAAACATATGACATATTTCTAAGTCTACATGTTCTTTATGTGTTCTGATGTATAATGACTTATGTCACCTGTTCTTATGGAGAACAAAACCACACTAAGGAAATCATAAACCTTAAAAAAGTCTATAGAGCGAGAGCTCTTCCCAGTTTCTGAATTAAATCCAACAAAGAAGGTCAGAGGTGACTTAACGAAAGGGCTCAGGAGAGGTAGAAGTGGTTAACTGGACTGGCAATTCTTGCTAGCATGCAAATTGTGATCATAGCCTCAGTTAAAGGGTTAAAAGTAGCCCAGTATATTTTATTTTTATTTGACTTATTTCCATTAGAAACAAGTTGAATTCCTCCAGTAGTTACAAAGAGTATTACAATTTGGGGGAGGGGAAAATGGAAATATTGCTTATCATAAAAATAAAATTTTGAATTGTTAAATTGTTATGATTTAAAACATTAAGATTTCTCTAACACCTTTGATTTTAATTTGGGTATATTTCTTTGTGCTTTTTTGCTCTTATTCCCTGAAATGGCAACTCTCTCTGTAATATTTCCAGGGAATATCAAATCTGAATTGTATGTTAGATTATAATAGATGCACATAAATACAACATGCTGTTACAGTCAGCCTGGGTTTGGCATCTACAGATTCAACCAAAGCAAATGCAAAATATTCAAAACCAAAAAGCAAATAAAAAATAACAATACAAAAATTAAAAATAATACAAATAAAAGACCTAATATAGTAAAACAAATATTTACATAGCATTTACATTGTATTATATATTATAAACAATCTAGAGATGATTTAAAGTATACAGAAGAATGTGCATATGTTATACGCAACTACTACCCCAATTTATGTCAGGGACTAGAGCACCTAAGGATTTAGGTAACCATCGGGAGTGGGAGTGTATGTCCAGAAACCAACCCCCCTAGGATACACATGGACAACTGTACAATAATAAGCAACTGCCATGATATTCAGGTTGTTGCTTTTTAATCTTAGCAATGAGCGATGAAGGTAAGTCCTTCCATTGGGTTTTGCACTCCAATTTAGTACACACGTTTTATAAAGTAACATCTCAGATTAGGCAAGATTCAAAATTTGGTTTAAATATTTTAATGTAAAGATGATTTTAGAATATAAAACTTTTTTTACATGTATTCATTATTCAGATTGAAAATAAGAACAAAAGATTCCATTGCAGAAGCCAAACTAGGTACATGTTTTAGTTATTGTGTATTATACACTTTGTATTCATAGTTTTTATATTTATGGTACCATAAAGAACCTGTAGTTTGTTCAAATATACCAAATTATTACCTGAATAATAACAGCATTTGCTAAAACTGTTCCTTTGTTTTAAGATAAACCATATTTAAAAATTAAAGAAATTTACAACTGACAAAATCTTTTATGGTTTGGTTAATTTCAAACTTTTATTTCTCTAGCAGGAAAATGAAATATAGAGATATTAAGAGATTTACACAAAGTAAATAAACAGCAGATCCACCACAAGAAGCCAGACCCTGTTTCTTTCAGCAAATATATGTGGGGTCTAATTTGTGCCAGGCACACAGGCAAGTGGTACACACTGACTGTCCTTCATTACCTACTTGAGGGAGTCAAATGACTATAAACAGGTCATTACAAGAGAGAACATAAGGAAAAAGATTCCCACAGGGCTGAGTAAAAGAGGTAGCTTCCAGGAGAAGGTGACATATCCAGTGATATCCAAGCTACATAGAGCAAAGGAGGTGTGGAAGGAGGATTCAGACAGAAGTATTTCCTCAGGATCAGAGCTGAGAAAGTGCATGCTGGTTGGGGAATTGTAGGTATCTCCACACACTAGAGCAGAGCTGGAGCTAGCAAAGAACAAGGAGAGATGACACTCGGATGGAGACAAGCGGCCTCAAGCTTTGTCAAATTTAGAAATATAGACTTTATTCTGAAGACAACTGAGGAGTCATGGTTGGAGTTTTAGCAGAGGAATCGCATCTAATTTGCATTCAACTGGAGAAAGCGAGAGACAAGAGACTAGGATGATGTTTCCTCTATCCTAATTTAACAAAGGGTCTTTGTAAGAATTAGAAAAAGGAACCCCTTCCTACTGGAAAATTGTCATAACATGCAGACTTTGTTAGAATAAGAATCTCTACTGCCCCTTGCCAGGAAATTATTGACATGGTAATCTATGCGATGTGATACGACACCCTTGTGCAATGCACAGCCTTCCCAGCTGGCACTGACCCACACTGCTTCTAGGAAACTCAGAGAGTACTTTTGACTAATTCTGGCTAGCACTTGAAAATGTACAAGCCTCTTCCATAAATGTTATTTCATTTACTTTTCCTGAGAATCCTGTGAGGTAGTTATAAAAGGTAATACTTTTACCCTCATTTTATGGTTGAGAAAATTAAGCCTCAATTAGGCCAAATGAGTTGCCTGCCACTATGGTTGGAGACATTGGAACCAAAATGTAACCAGTGTCATTTAAACCTCTAAACATTATCCATTATCAATACTTTATTGCCTCTATTACTGTAGCAGGTAAAATCTGAAAAATGTAAAATATGCTAAATTCTTAAATAAATTTAGCAAGCATCTGACAATATAACTGAGGTGGTGTAGGAAGGGTAAATGACTATGATCTTTCTCTTTTTTAAAGTTCGAAATCAAATTTAAAAACTGTGTCATAGTATATGAATCTACTAGTTAGTCTTGACTGTGGGGACAGGAAGTTGACTTGGTCCTTTTTTCCTGATTCAAAATGTGTTTTATTTTCCTAGCATTTGAAATCCCCTGGGATTTCAAGTGTATTTCAATGCATATTTTAATAATTCAATATGAATTTCTTGTTCTGCATGTGTCTTTAATATAGATATAAATAAAGAAGAAATTAAATCCTAATTACAAATATGAAATAAATGTTCCATATTCTGAACTAATTGCAGTACAAATGTGTTAATATAGCTGTTAAATATCAAAATATGTAATGTATTTCACATTTGCTATTTTTCATTTAATGAAGAAAGCCTTAATGATGCTATCATAAAAATTATTTCAGGATTACTTTACAACCTTGCCTGCATACTTTTTAACTGTTAACTTAGAACAAAATATCAAGGACATGTGGTTAGCGGACATTTTAAATGGCACTGAGAGGGAGGGAAATTAAAATCAGGCATAAACATTTTGCAGCCATGCAAGGACGAGTGCTGATTCTCTTGCTGTCATGTCATGGGAGTTGAACAATGGAATTAATTCTTGAAAATCAAACTCTACCCGCGGGATCAGGGTTGCATGGAGAACTTCTCCTTTTTCCCTGAAAATGCAAGTGAGAGAGTCCAGCTGATTTCTAATGATTTGATGGCCCTCTTTTCAACACAGCCCTAGAAGGCAGAGGGGTAGTACAAGCCATGGTTAAAAGCCCAGGCCCTAGAGCTGACTGCCTGGATGAGTCTGCCACCCTACCACATAGCAGCTGTGTGACACTGGGCAAAATTCTTAACCTCTCTGTGCTTCATAGGGTGGCCATGAGGATTATATAAATTAATGTATATAAAATACCTAGAACAGTGGCATACAGTGCCTGGCATATAGTAGATAAAATGTAAGCAGTAGTTTTTGTTATTTATATAATTTGAAGGTTATCAAATGCTATAGTTTGCACTTGTGAAGATTAAGTTACTACTAAAAGCTTTATGTAAGTACTTGGGCAGTAAATGAAAAATAAGGTTAGGAAAAGCTGGAATAATTATTTTCCGTTTTCTTTCTCTTTCCAAAATCTTCATTAGGAAAAGAAAAGACAGTTCTACAATTTTATGTTCTCTTCCTATGGCCAAATGCCATTATCTTTTCTCTTCCTATCTCCAAAAGGAAAAAATGCAGAATAGTAGAGTTGAAATTCTTGTGATTGTTCAAAAGACATACACAAGTAATGTTGTTTAAGCTACGTTGCCTGGGAAACTCCCAGTCAAGAAAACATCAAATAAGCAATTCATGTCTGAAAGTCTGTTTGATTTATGCCTACTACAGTTGTTTCCAGGCTGAATCTGAATAATGTCCATTATGTAGTGTTAAAAATTGCTCTAAATACCTGATCGGTGGTGTCATTGTTTCCAGGCAAATACACTCCAATAGACAATGCTTAAAATCTAAAGATTCTCTATACTTTAATATTGTTAATACTGATTTTACTTACTTTTAATGCTGATTTCAGTGGTTTATGTGTTCATCTTCTCTATTAAAATTGTAGATGCTCAAAACAAGAACTAGTTAATGTTGAAAATATTTTCACCTGGAAGTAAACAGTAAATTCCAATTATTTTTAATGATATTATTACTTGGTAATATTCTTGCTGTCTCAAAAATGAAATAAGCATAGGTTTGTAACAGCCTAAATAGCAGACTCCTCAGATTTCTGGTAATTGAAGAATATACAGCTGTGAACTTTATACTATAATTTAAAACAGACTGGAAGATACTATAATTTTCCACAAATAGTCATCTAATATTTCCACAGGAATACCATTGTTCTTAGATTTCAAATGCTTTAAATTTTGTAATGCTCCATAGTTTTGCAATGAAATGTTTAGAGACATTATTTCAAAATTTTCTGCTGTCTGGGGGAAAAAAAGGGCAGGACATTTTTAATAGTTGTATTGGTTAGACTTTTGATGAATGAAAATCCAAACCAAACTAGCTTGAACCAAAATACAATTTATTATCTCACCTAACCAAGAAGTTCAGGAATAAATCTAGATTTGGTCAAAACTTGATCAGGCTCAAATGAAATCAGCAGGATGTGCTTTTTCTCTGTAACTCTTCTTGGCTCTGCCTTATCCTTGTTGCAGAGAATTATTACTGAAATCCCAGACAAGGTTGACTTCATGGTTGGAAGCCGGCTGCCACATCTTCAGCACTTCATACTTCTAGGCCCTCACCACATAGAAAAGAGAGTCTGCCTCTCTGAGAGCTGAAATTAAAGACCCAGAATAGAGTCTCAGTCACTCTGCTTGCCCAGAATGGATGATACACTGTCCTTGGACAAACCACTGTGGCCAGAGGGAGGAACACACTGTGATGGGCCTGGGCATAGAGCAAAACGCGCCTTTTCTGAAGGGAGGGGAGAGTTAGTTTTAACTAAAGCTCATGATCCAGCAATGATGGAGATGTGGCTCTTTCGAAGCAAAATGGAGGTGCCATGATTGATGTCGACTTGATGCTCTCCACAGATAAGTTTTAAGCGACATGAAAGTAAAAAACTTACTAATTTTGCTCACCATTTTATCCATAGCACATAGCACAGTGTCTGGCATACAGCAAGAGTTCAATATAAATGAAAATAATAATAACATGCTCTCATTTCTCTCGGATGAATAAAAATGAGTTATGGTAAGGATTCTATTATTTTACATTCCTAATGTCCTCTCCTTCTTGAGACTCACCCTTCCTTGACTTTGATGATTCTTCCCATCAAGGTGCTGCTCCTGACAATTGTGCATCCTCCCAGCATCCCCACTGGGAGTTCCCACATTTCCATTCCCATTGCCCCTGTGGTAGTCTTAGTCTTTATTTATCTGTCTCCTGTGAAAAGTAGTAGCCTCCTAATCAATTTTCCTACCTCTCATTCTTCCTTCTCTTTATCTCTCATTCTTCCTTCTCTTTATCTACATTGCTTTCAGAATAATTTTCTTTAAAGAGCAGTTTCAATATTGTCACCTATCTGCTTATAAATATGCAGTCACTTTCTATGGCCTTGAGTGAAGTTCAAACTCCTTAACACTCAGTTATAATCTGCAACCTATTATTTACTGTCCTCTCCTGTTGTTCTCAAAGACACTGTAAATGCCTAAAGAGGAAGGACCATGCCTAACTTATTGTCTTGTTTTATTTTATTTGGCTATATAACTTCCTAGCTCATATGTTGAAGGTTTATACATAATAAGCCATCAATAACTAAAAGTTAATCAATAAGTGAAAATAAAATACACATTCAATAACGAACATACAATGGTATGTCTGAAATTTCATCTTCTTGGGATAATAAATAGTAAAAAGATATATCCAGTGAGTAGGAGACTTCTTTTTGTATAATTCTTCACAGCTCATTCTAGAGAAGAGCCACATTCTACTCTTGCTAGCTTTCAGTGGGAATTTTCTAAAATTGGCTTAATAATGTGTATGTATTTATAAAAAAGGGATGACAGACTATTTCCATCTTGGTTTTCACAGGTGCTTTATTCTCAGCAACTGCATCTTATCACACATTTTTCACATATTTTTATCAAATATTTTTTAAAAAATTGTTTCTGGGCAATTCATAGGAAAAGAAATACAGTCTCTAAATAAACATAAAATGCTCAGACTGAATAAATTAGAGAAATGCAAATAAGATAACAATGAATAGCTTTTTTACTTATTAGATTAACTAAGATTAAAAGTTTGTTACACGTCAATTTGACTAGGTGTAGAGAAGCAAGCATTCTCATACACCTTTGGTGGAATGGTAATGTAGCAGCAGCTGTCAAAATTAAAATGCATATTCTAATTTCTTACATTACTATTGATATATTCAGATTCTCTGAGAGATCTTGAGGCGCAAATGGTTTTAGCAAAAAATTCTCTGAGAAGGAACTAATATTTTTGTGATGTTTAAAGTGTTACAAAGCATGGAAGAAATGGAAAGTGTCACAACTCACATTATCAAATTACATTGCTGTTCTCTACATACATTCCTCCCCCAGCTCAGCCCCATGCTGTTCAGATTTGTAATTCACTGCCTCAAGGATTTATTGAAAACTGATTTTCTCTCCTCTTTGGGGAAAACTTCATTGAATGGTTAGATGAAGTATTTTCATAGTGGACATCAAATAACTTCCCCCAAACTAGTAATTCCCTAAAACATCAGAGACCTGCACTTTGTACTCTGGCATAGCCTAAAAAGCAGCAAAACCTCAAGGAAAATGGCAGACTGGGGATTAGAACTGAACAATATATGGTTTTGGAGCAATTGAGGGACACAGATGACTGACAAGGGGTTTCCCACAATGCCTTGGTACTCTGTAAGACCTTAGAAACTTTCTACTACCTTGGGTAATAGGAAACAGGCTCTAGAAAAACAGACATTGAATTTTCCCCCAACCTAAGGGCATAAGTGCTAGAAGTTGGAGTTAAAGATTTTTAAAAATCCCTTGACTTATCTATTTTAACTCTAGCATTTTTTTCTACATATATTCTGAGATAACTGCATAAAAAATACATGCATTGGGATGTTCATTTCAGCATAATTTGTAATTACCAAAAAAAAAAAAAAAAAAGAAAGAGAAAACTGGAAGCAACTCTAATGTCTGTTAACTGCAAGCTGTGAAGTAATTATGGTTAAGCCATGCCATAGACTAGCCTATTAGAGTCAAATTTAAAAGAATGAAATAGGTGTAAGTGAAATAAAACAATGTGCAAAATAGTACATAAGATATGGTGTAGTTGTTTCAAAATGATGACAATTTGAGGAGCAACCCTAGAGGATGAGAGATGAGAGTGGAACGAATGTGAAGAGCCAGGGACATTTGCATCCTTCTAGTTGAATTTTCACCATACACAGTCAATACTTTTATAACACCAGCCTAAATTGCATAAAAAAATGCAATACATGAATGCAAAAATAAATTGAGTTTTCTAATATTATACAAAGTTCATATTTTCATAAGTTGATATTTTCACATCTATTTATACATTGTTCAGTGCTATTCATTGATTAGTATGTTTCAAACACCATGCAAGATTCTTATTTCTTTTCTTGAAAGGTGCACACAGTCTTGGAACTCAAAAGTTCTTTTTTCCACAAATACAAATTATTTTACTTTTCATAATTATGTTAAAATATTATCTTAAATGATCCCCCTGTTCAGGTAGCTACCTGTTGGAATATTTCCATTCACATGTCCAAAGAGCATGTTAATTCAGTTGGAAATTTTCAGCTTCATGGCCTAGGCTTGTAACTTCTTGTTAATTTAGATGAAGGGCACTTTGTTTTTCTTGAAAGATAAAATAATTGAAAACAGATTTCTCAGCATAGGTTAGCTCCATACATAGTACCAGCAGCCTGAGAAGGTAGAGCAGTTTTGCGCTGTTACTGATGACACTACCGTGGATTGTGGTTTGCCGGATGAATACAAGAGACGATTTTCTATCACACTCAAGAGAAGAGTCACCTCTTGTTTTGAAAGTCAAACTTTACTCTTTCAGGCAGTGTGTATAGTCAGGCATGCCACCATTGGGCCTCATCACACATTTCATTATGCTTCAAGGAAACATTAAATGGTTTTGACATTTGTGATCTAACATAAATTTTACTAGGCTAGATATGCCATGACTTTAAAAAAATAATTAACTCTTTTTAAAATAAATATATCTTCAAGATGATGTGTATATAATACTGACAGAAAAGAGGATGTATGCCTTATTCCTTAAAAGAACAAAGCATTTAAAGTATGATCAGAGGCTAACTTGGTCAAATAAGAAATTAAAATGCTCTTTACACAGTGTTCAATGTGTTTTTGCCAGGATGGAGGAACCAGTGGCAGTGAGCCCAGGCCATGCACTGATGGCTCTTGTAAACATATGTATGATGTTGTAAGTACTGTAGCTTTTAACAGAATAATATTATGACAAAGGAGGATTAATAATAATATAAATTTAATATTTGTATTTCACATATTAATATCATGAGGTAATCAGAAGGCATCGGAGAATTGCCTTATGCTGAATGCTCACCCAAATGGTAACTTCCTCGTTTTCTCTATTTTCTGACTTTAATGTGTGTGTGGTGTATGGTATTTCCTTCCCACTGGCAAGGGTATACTAGTGGGGATGGTTAATACATGCTCCCAGGTTTTAAGGACTCTCCATGCATGTCAACAAATACATAATCTAATGAAGCACAGCAATCTAATTTGCACAATGTCTGTGTTGTGTTGTAGAATTTTGAGTAGTTCATCTTCTTAAAATTATTGATTTTTCAGGTCTTAAAGACTATTACTTGTTTCCATTGTCTTTTGCTGTTTTGTAGCTAAAAATACAAGGATTAAAAAAAATCTATATATGTTATGCCCTGATCCTGCAGAATGGTTTGTTTTAGTTTCCTACTAGGGTACCATGACAAATGCTCTGTCCTGTTTCCCCCATGCATACATACAATTTTGGAGTCACACTTTTTTTCTCCTTTTTATTGATACATAATAACTGTTTATATTATTAGAGTACATGTGATATTTGATATATACATACTATCTGTAATGATCAAATCAGGGTTTTTAGGATACACATCACCTCAAACATTTATCATTTCTTTGTGTTGGGGACGTTTTTCTAGGTTCTCTGTTCAGTTTCATTGGGCTATGAGTTTGTTTATTTATTTACTTATTTTTTACCAATTCAATGCTGTTTTGGTAACTATAGCTTTGTAGTACATGTTACAGTCAGGTAGTATGATGCCTCCAGCTTTGTTCTTTTTGTTCAATATTGCTTTAGCTATGAAGAGTCTTTTGTGGTTCCATACAAATTTTAGGATTTTTTTTTCTATTTATATGAAGAATATCATTGGTATTTTGATAGGAACTGCATTGTATCTGTAGATTTCATTGGGTAGTTTGATCATTTTAGCAAAATTATTTCTTCTCATACATCAGCCTGAGATATTCTTCCATTTCTTTGTATCCTCTTCAATTTCTTTTTTTTTCTCTTCAATTTCCTTCATCAATGTTTTATAGCTTTTGTTACAGAGGTCTTTTACCTCCTTGGTTAAATTTGTTTAGAGATATTTTAGTTTGCTGTAGTTATAATAAATAGGATTCCTTTCTTGATTTATTTTTCAACTAGTTTGTTATTGGTATACAAAAATGTTAATAATTTTTGTAAGTTGATTTTGAATCCTGCAATTTTAATAAATTATCAATTCTAACAGTTTTGGTGGATTCTTTCAGTTTTTCTCTGTATCAGATTATGTCATCTGCAAAGGGGCAATTTGACTTCCTCTTTTCCAATTTGCATGCCCTTTATTTCTTCATTTACCACCTTGCTGTGGGTAAGACTTCTTGTATTATGTTAAATAATAGTAGTGATAGTGGGTATACTTGTCTGTTTCCATTTCTTAAAGAAAAAGCTTTCAGATTTTTCTTATTCAGTATGATGTCACCTGTGGGTTTGTCATATATGGTCTTTATTATGTTGAGGTATGTTCTTTCTATGCCTAACTTTTTGTATGTTTTTATTATGAGTGATATTGAATTTTATCAAATGTTTTTTCTTTGTCTATTAAGATAATCACATAATTTTGTCCCTAAATCTGTGAATGCGATTTATCACATTTATTGATTTGCATATTTTGAACCATCCTTGAATTCCTGGGATAAATTCAACTTGAATATGGAGTATTATCTTTGTGATGTGTTGGATTTGGTTTGCTAGTATTTTGTTGAGTATTTTTGAATCTATATTCATTAGGGTTATTGCCTATAGTTTTCTCTTTTGTTTTTGTTGTGTCTTTGTCTGGTTTTGGTATCAAAATAATCCTGACCACATATAATGAATGAGGGAGAATTTCCTCCGCTTTAATTTTTTGGAATAGTTTGGGAAGAATTGATGTTAGTTCTTCATAATATAAGTTTGGTTGAATTCAATGGTAAAGCCACGTGGCTTTGGAATTTTCTTTAAAACTTTTATTACTGTTTCAATCTCATTATTCATTATTGGTCTGTTTATGTTTTCTATTACTTCCTGGGTCAATCTTGTAGGTTGTATTTGTCCAAGAATTTATCCATTTTCTCTAGGCTTTCCAGTTTGTTAACATGTAGTTGTTTTTAATAGTCTCTAATGATCCTTTGTATTTCTGTGGTATCAGTCATATTTTCTCCTTTTTTGCTTCCTATTTTATTTTTTGGATCTTTTTTCTTTTTTTCTTGCTTAGTATAGCTAGCAGTTTATAGATTTTATTTATCTTTTCTAAAACAGAAAACCTTTTGGATTCTTATGGTTAAAAACTAGCAGCATAAATGTAAGTTGGCTTGATTACCTCCCTCCAGAAAACGAAAATAAAAAATACAGTACCAAGATTATCACCAGCAATATCTCATAACTCAAATATGAGGGTGAGTCAGTTCCCATGGACACAGAGAAGTAAAAAAAAAAAAAAAAAAAAACTCTCAGAAGGTGGAAGCCTGTCCATGCCTCAACCTATGGGAAGCATCAGGAGCGCCTTAAAGGAGACATAGTACTGTGCAGAGCCATAAATAAAGGATGATGGCAGAACTACTATGCACAACCTTAGAAATTCTGCTCTATAACTCTGCCAAAGGAGATGACAAATCAGATTGGCTGTTTAGAAACAATAAACTGTAGGAAGTATGTTCCACATGTCCCCTGGGTACAAACCTCTAGCCAGCCTATCCACACTACTGGGGTATCACCTTTGGGACCTCCTCCATTTAGGATAGGTGGCACTCTGTTTACTAGAACCAAGGCAAACCTGAGATTACGGTGTCATTGCATGCTGAAAAAGTGGCAGTGACCTAGAGGGAATGTAAGAAACTCAACAGGTAAATTAGGAAGGATCTCTAAGAAAACTTACCAATTAAAAACGAAAACAAGCCAAAGAGAGAAGACTAGAATAAGTAATTAATCCATCAATACAAAGACATACTCATAAATCCACGAGAAACAAGAGCAAACAGGGAACCGTGACCTCCCCAAATGGACAAAGCAAGTAAGCAGTGGCTGACCCTAATGAGATGGCTATATGCAAGCTCTCTGACCAAGAATTCAAAATTTTAGTTTTAAATAAACTCAGTGATATCTAAGATAACACAAAAAAGCAATTTAGAAATTTATCAGAAAAATTTGATAAGGAGATTAAAATAATTTAAAAAACCCAGAAACCTTGGTACTGAGAAATACATTTGCTGAACTAAAAAATTCACTAGAGATTCTCAACAGCAGAATGAATCAAGCAAAGGAAAGAATCGGTAAGCTTGAATATAGGCTATTTGCAATAGTCAGAGGAGGAAAAAACCTCCTCCAATTTTAAAGGAATAGACATCAATTAAAAGATACAGAAAATTACCTTAACAGGCCAAATCTAAGCATTATTGCTGTTCAAGAGAGAGATAAGCAAAAGAAAGGGATAGAAAGCTTATTAAAAGAAATAATAAAGGGAAATTTTCCAAACTTGAGAAAGATATAAATATCCAGGTACAAGAAGGTCAGAAGACACCAAAAAGATTTGACCCAAATAAGACTATCCCAAATCATATAATAAATAAACCCTCAAAGGTCAAGGACAAGGAGAGAATCCTAAAAATGGCAAGAGAACAGAGACAAATAACATATAAAGGAACTCCTTCTTAACAGAAACCATACACACACAAAAAGGAGTGAAATGGCATTTTCAAAGTGCTAAAAGAAAAAAAAATACCATCCAAGAATACTTTATCCAAACAAAGCTATTTTTCAAATATGAAGGAGAAATAAAGTCTTTCTCAGACAAACAAAAGCTAAGAAAATTTACCGCCACTTGATTCATCTTACAAGAAATTCCAAAGGGAGTTCTTCAAACTGACAGAAAAAAAAAATGATGTGCAAAGAAAAAAATATTAAGCTGTAAAACCTGCTGGTAAAATTAAGTGCAGAGACAATCCCAGAGTACCTGGGATTGGTTTTCAATCCACTTATCACTCTAGTATAAAGCCTAAGAGACAAGTCTATCAAAAAAAATAATAGCTACAGCAACCTGTTAAGAGATAGGCAATATAAAAATATGTAAATTGAGATAATAAAAAGTCAAAACATGGGAGGATGGAGTTAAAGTGTAGAGTGTTTCTTCTTCTTGTTGTGTGATCTCTGTGTTCATCTATTTGAAATAACTTTTTGTATCTATATTATGTTTTTTGTAAGCCAGAAAGTTAGTACAATGTAAAAACCTGTAATACATTCCCTAAAAATAAAAAGCAATGATTTTATGGATGTATCAAATTATCATGTGTACCATGAAAATATGTATATGTAATATGTGTCAATAAAATTAAAAAAATTTTATTTTGTTGATTCCCTTTTATTGTTTTATAGATTCCATTTCATTTAATTTTGCTCTGATCTTTCTTTCTGTTTTTCTACTAATTTTTCATTTGGTTTGTTCTTGCTTCTCTAGTTTCTTTTTTTAATTTCAGAATATTGCTAGAGGTACAAAAGTTTTGGTTACATAAATTGTTTTTGTACAGTTTGAGTCAAAGTTATAAGTGTGCCCACCTAGATGGTTTGCACTGTACATGTTAGGTGTGAATTTTCCCACTCCATTTCTCCCCCCTCCTACCTGCTTAGTTTCCATTGAGTTTTATTTCCATATATTCATATGAGTGTTGATCAATTGGTTCCAATTTAATAGTAAGAACATATGGTGTTTGGTTTTCCATTTTTGCAATACTTCACTTAGAAGAATGGTCTCCAGTTCCATCCAGGTTGTTAAAAAAGGTATTAGTTCACCATTTTTAATGGCTGAGTAGTACTCCATGATATACATACACCACATTTTATTAGTCCACTCAGGTATTGATGGACACTTGGGTTGATTCCACATCTTTGCATTTGTGAATTGTGCTGCAATAAACACTCGAGTGCAAGTGTCTTTTTGATAAAATGACTTTTTTTTCCCTTTAGGTAAATCCCTAGTAGTGAGATTGCTGGGTCAAATGAGAGGTCTACTTTTAGTTCTTTGAGATATCTCCATAGTACTATCCATGGAAGCTGTACTAGTTTGCAGTCCCAACAACAGCATATAAGTGTTCCTTTCTTTATGCATCCAAACTAGCATCTGTTGTTTAGGAACTTTTTGATAAGAGCTATTCTCACTGAAGTTAGGTAATATTGCATTTGTGATTTTGATTTGCATTTCCCTGATGGTTACAGGTGTTGAACATTTTTTCATATACTTATTGGCCGTTAGTCTATCTTGTTTTGAAAAGCTTCTGTTCATGTCTTTTGCTCACATTTTAATTGAGTTGTTTGATTTTTTTCTTGCTCATTTGTTTGAATTCTCTTTTTTTATTTCAGCATATTATGAGGGTGCAAATGTTTAGGTTATGTACATTGTCCTTGCCCCACCCAAGTCAGAGCTTCAAGCATGTCCATCCCCCAGACAGTGCACACCACCCACATTATTAGTGTATATACCCACAGCAACAACAAAAATAAATAAATGGGACCTGATCAAATTAAAAAGCTTCTGCACAGCCAAGGGAACTATAATAAGAGTAAACAGACAACCTAAAGAATGGGAGAAAATATTCACATGTTACACATCCAAGAAAGGGCTGATAACTAGAATCTATATAGAACTCAGGAAAATCTGCTTGATTTCTTTGTAGTTTCTGGTTATCAGCCCTTTATAGGATGTGTAGCAGACAAATATTTTCTCCCATTCTGTGAGTTGTCTATTCATTCTATTAATTGTTTCCTTGGCTGTACAGAAGATTTAGTTTCTTGATGTGTATAATAGGTTGTTTACTTGAAATCTTTCTTTTGATGTAAGCATTTATTGCTATAAACTTTCCTTTTAGCATTGCTTTTACTGTATCTCATAGATTTTGGTATGCTGTTTCCATTTTCATTTGTTTCAAGAAAGCTTTTGATTTCATTGTTAATTTCTTTATTGATCCAATGGTTACTCAGGAGCAAGATATTTATTTTCACATATTTGTATGGCTTGCAAAGTTGTTTTTGTTATTGATTTATGGTTTTATTTTATTGTGGTCTGAGAAGATACTTGAGATGATTTTGATGTTTTAGAATTTGTTGACACTTCTTTTGTGGCCTAACACATGTTCTATTCTAGAAAATGTTTTTTTGTGCTGGTGAGAAGAATGCATACTCTACAGCTGTTGAATAAAATGTTCTACAAATGTTTGTAGATCCTTTTGGTGTATATTGGTCTTTAGTGCAGGTAAAGTTGAATGTTTTTTTGTTGATTTTCTGCTGGAATGATCTGTCTATTGTTGAAAGTGGGGTGTTGAAGCACCCACTATTATTGTATTGGGGTCGATCTCTTTCTTTAGCATAATAATATTTCCTTTACATATCTGGGTGCTCCAGTGTTGGAGATATATATATATATATATTTTACAATTATTATATCCTCTAGCTGAATTAATTTTTTTTATCTTTAATGACTTTCTTTCTTTTTACCATTGTTGACGTAAAGTCTATTTTATCTGAAATAAGTATAGCTACTTTTGCTCATTTTTGGTTTCCATTGTTTGGAATTTTTTGCCTTTACAAAAAAATTCTATGTATGTCTTTACAAGTGAAGTGAATTTCTTGCAAGCAACACACACACACGCACGCACACACACACACACACACACACACACATATATATATATATATATATTTGGGTCTATTTTTTTATTCATTCATCTGGTCTATATTTTTAATAAGGGAACTTAAGCCATTTATATTTTGATAGGTGAGGACTTATTCCTGGCATTTTGTTAATTGTTTTCTGATTGTTTTGTATTTACTTTGTTCCTTTGTTCCTTTTATTGTTTACCTTTACAATTTTGTGAAGTTTTGTGGTGAGAACATTTTATTCTTTTCCCTTTTTTATTTGTTTATCTGCTCTAACAGTGAGCTTTATACTTTCATGTGTTTTCATGATGAAGGATCATCCTTTTACTTCTAGATGTAGGACTCCCTTAAGCATTTCCTATAGGGCTGGTCTAGTCGTGATGAATTCCCCCAGTTTTTGCTTGTCTGGGAAATATTTTACTTCTCCTTCATTTTGGGAATATAGATTTGCTGTGTATAATATTCTTGGATGGTAGGGGACAAGTTTCATCACTTAGAATATATCATCCTACTCTCCCAGCTTGTAATATTTTCACTGAGAAAGCCATTGTTAGTCTGATGCAGATTCCTTTATATGTGACTAGATGCTTTTCTCTTGCTGTTTCTAGGATTTTTCTCTCTGTCTTTTTCTTTTGAAAATTTGAATATAATGTGCCTTTTTGGCTGAATGTATTTGGGGATATTTGAATTTCCTTTATCTAGATGTTTATATCTCTCACAAGAGTTTGGAAGTTTTCAGATATTATTTTGTGAAGTAGGTCTTCTATGCCTTTATCCATCTCTTCTTCTTCTGGAACTCCCCAAATTCAAACATTTGGTCACTTTTTAATGTCTCATTATGTCACACAGTATTTCTTCATTCTTGTTTATAATTATTATTATTATTATTATTTTGGTCTGACTGAGTTATTTCAAAAGACCTATCTTTAAGTTCAGGAATTCTTTCTTCTACTTGATCTAGTCTATTGTTGAACCTCTCAATTGTATTTGTATTTCATTCATAAAGTTCTTTAGTTCCAGGATTTATATTTCGTTCTTTTTATGATATCTATTCCTTTGTTAAATTTCTAATTCAGTTCATGAATTTTTCCTGATTTCTTCATGTTATTTATCTGTATTCTCTTGTATCTCACTGATTTTCTCTAATATCATGTCTTAAACTTCTTTTTCAACATTTTATAGATTTCCTTTTTTTTAAGGTCTATTACTGGAAAATTATTGTGTTCCTTTGGAGTTTTTCTCTTTCCTTGCTTTTTCATGTTCCTTGTGTCGTTACATTGATATCTGTGTATCTGATGTAACAGGCACTTCTTGCAATCTTATGAATCAACTTTTATAGGGGAATAATTTTTCCTGTGGATCTACAGTGTTGGTTTGGAGAAGATACTTAGACTTTGATTCTTGGTAGGTATAATAGTGTAGTCTTCATGTGATTTCTTTGGTTGCAATCAATGTCAGTGGTGTCTGTGAATTCTTCAGTGGCTTAAGCTGTGATTATTAGTGAAAGCTGTGGTGAGGCTTTTTTGGGACAGAAACACCAGATGGTCCAGTCCTCAGGTACCTGTGGTAGCAATGGCAGGCAGGGCATTCAGTCCTTGGGTTCCCAACAGTGTAAGCAGATGACAGCAGTGGTAGGTCTTGGTGAGTCAGTCCTTAGATCTACCAGTTGTGTGATCAGATGCCAGTAGTGGCAGCAGCAAACTGGGTCCTTGGCCCTGAGTGATGAGTGTGGATACCATTGGTGCTGGTGGGAACTTGGATGGGCTGATCCTCAGGCCCCTGAGTGAAGTGTGTTGGTGAGCACTGGCAGTGGCAAGAGTAGTAGGCTAGACAAAACAGTACTCAGGTTCCCAGTAGGTGCATGTTGGCACTAGAGATAGATGGGGTAAGCCTGTCCTTATGACCTTGGATGGTTTGTACATGCACTGATGGCAGAAGTCAGAGAATGCCTACCTCCAGTTCCCCAGACAGCTCATGCTGGTGGCAGTGGTCAGCACGATAAGCCTATCATCAGGCCCTTTGTAGGCATGCATGGGTGCTGACAGTGGCAGTGGTGATTGGAACAAGACTGTCCCTAGGCCCCTGAACAACATCCCGAGGTGCTGGTGGTGGCATCAGTAGCCGTGGGTAAGGCATGTCCATCTTTGGGCCCTCACATGTTACACTTGAGTACTGGGTGGTGATGGTGGTCTATACACTTAACTTTGCATAAAAAGTACCTGAAATATCTATTTATAATAGCTGATTCCCTCCTACAAGTCATAAAAATCTAAGAAACTAAATCCAAATTTATGCTGAACCCATACCTTGTATACAGGACTGTCCTTTGTTTGAATTGGGTCTTCTTCAGTCAGTGAAAGATTACATAGTACTAAATATATCATCATTTTCCCCTTGAATTACTAGGATTTCCACTTGAGGAAAATAGGATATTTGCATGAAATATATTTAAATGCAACTTCTGTAGTGACATGAAGAAAAATAATTGGAAATAAAGTTGTATTCATTTCTTTAGAGGTAGCTTGCTTCTTTGGTTATGAAGCATGTTATTTTAAGTAAAAATATCCAAAAATATGAAGGAATAATATTACAGATGCCAAATATTACAGGATATATAAATACTTGAGTAAATCCTTATGAGAAGAAGAAATGTTTTCAAATCCTCAGCTTTTCAGAACAGAAAGAGTGTTGATTCTGGCATTGAGTGTAAACCACCTACATATCATTTTTCATGAGCTTCCAAAAGATGAAGCCAAAGGGCCAAATCTATACTAAAATTCCCTGTTGAGAAGGTGGAAAAAAAAAGAGAGGAAACCCGACAATAATGGAAATACTAAGTCTGCATATTTAACCATTCTACACTATGCCAACCAAGAAGTTAGTATTATAAATACTTGGTTATATTCATTTCTTATATTTCATTTACTGCCTGTTTTTAAAAACAGTAGGCCGCCTGGCCTACATTTTATTCAGGTAATTCACAGTGGATTTGCTTAAGTCCAGCTCTAGTGAAATGAAATCTTTTTATCTGCAGACTTTCTTCCTCTGAACCATGTTGCTAGAAAGAACAGGAAAAATATTGATGATGAATAACACTATTTTTACTCTTGAATGTATATCTCTTCTATCTCTTGAATATATATCCAAGGCTACACTCTAACCAAAACACAATGTTTTCACAGTGTTAATACAAATGACAAACTATGACCCCTTGAATAAAATAATAGGAAGACATTTTATATTTTTGTCTTAATATGTTGTATTTGATTGACTCTTATCAACTACTTGTTGCTAAAAATACTGATCTCATTACTTGTAGAATATTTTATGAGCTACTTCAATCTAATCAATCCTTAGATAGCATCCAATTCAGTTGTCATATGTAGATTTATAGCTACCACTTTTGCAAGAATTTCACATTGATTTCTGGAAGAGTGTTTCATTACATAGGTGTAACATTTTAAGAAAATCATGGTAAATCCACCAACAGAAATTTTATGCAGTCATTAAATTGTATGTTTTTTTTTTTTTTTTTTTGAGACAGAGTCTCGCTTTGTTGCCTAGGCTAGAGTGAGTGCCGTGGCGTCAGCCTAGCTCACAGCAACCTCAAACACCTGGGCTCAAGCGATCCTGCTGCCTCAGCCTCCCGAGTAGCTGGGACTACAGGCATGCGCCACCATGCCCGGCTAATTTTTTCTATATATATTAGGTGGCCAATTAGTTTCTTTCTATATTTTTATAGTAGAGTCGGGGTCTCGCTCTTGCTCAGGCTGGTTTCGAACTCCTGACCTCGAGCAATCCGCCCGCCTCGGCCTCCCAGAGAGCTAGGATTACAGGCGTGAGCCACCGCGCCCGGCCTAAATTGTATGTTTAAAAAGAATTTTTAATATTATGAAATAATACTTTTTTATGCAATAATGCTATTGCCAAATAAAAGCCAGAACATATTTTAAATATAGTATAAAGTTAATTATGTAAAAAATATATGAATAATAAAGACAAGAAAGAAATACTTTAAAATATGAATATTGATTGCTAGACATATGGGACTATGACAAATTTCTTTGGTATATTCTATCCATGTGTCCTTAAATTCTCTTCTCTTCCTCTATAATTTTTTTTGTCTATGGCTTAACTATACAATTTTTCCTCAATTCAGAAACAAGTCCTAGTCTTCCCGTTTCCTTCAGTAATGTCATATCTAATCAATCACTTTAACCCAGGAATTTTAATTTTTAAATATTTTCATAACTTATTCTTTTCATTTCCTGTCTTACCATCACTGTCCTAAATCAGGCTCATACCATCTCTTGTCTGGACTGTGCAACAGCCTCCTACTTTGTCTCTCTACCTCTAGTTTTGCTCCCTTTAGAGCCATCCTCCGTATATAGTCTAGAAAATATATTTCAAATGAATACATGACCATCTACTTATCTTTAAATGGTGTTCTATTGCCTACAGAATCAAGTTCCTCAGTGTGACCCCTCTAGGACCTAGACCAGACCTTCCTCTCATCTTGCCCTCGCTATATTTAGTATTCTGTAGAATGTAAACATTATGTACTTTTATACTTTATAGTTTTGTTCAGACTATTTTTCCTGATCAATATGCCCTGAATAAAGCTTATTTCTACTATAATTTACAAAGGTAGCTTCTCTTTCCTGGAGCCTTCTTCCTATTGGGACCAAATGGCCTAACTATGCCTCTCAGTAACTATCCCTTACTTAGTGGCCTAACCTGGTTCTTCTTAGTTAACCCAAACTATATAACACTGAATTAATTTACTTAGGAATTGTTGCTTCCGCTATATCATAAGCTTTTGGTGAGAAAAGGCTGCTAATAATTCATAATTTATTCATCCCAATGCTTAGCATGGGTCTAGAATATAGCAGGCACTCAATAAATGTCTGTTGAATCAAACTAAACTTACAGTCATAAAATTATATTTAGATTAAATATCTTGCTCTAGGAAGCCAATGCTTGTATGTATGAGGAACAAGTTAAATAGATGTTGAATACTGGAATTAGACAGTGTTATCACTTTTTTGGTATAATACAAAACCCTCAAAAAATTAGTTTATCTTGTGATGTTTCTGTTTCTTATTCATACCAGAGAAATCATATACTGAAGTTCTTTAGAGATATGAGGACAAAATAAGTGTGCTCTTCTTCAAATCTTCAGAATAAAAAAGTAGGCCACTATTAATATAATATTTCACAAATTAGGTGGGCACATGGTCAAACATTATCTCAGTTCTCCGTCGTTTCTGTGGCTTGGAATCTTCTTTTAGAAGCATAGTATTTTTCGTAACAGTTACCTAAGAGGACATACCTAAGGTTTGGAAATCAGTAGAGAACATCTATTTCTGAGAAATTTCCTGTATTTTGTGGTTCTGGTCAGGATGGTCAAAAGCACTGTGCCATGTATCCTCTTGGTCTGGTCCCAGGCTTAGGATAAGAAGATGCTCAAGATCCTTGTTCAGATACTGATTAACCACAGTCTCTGGGAAAAGCAAATAAAATGTTGGATTTCAATTTCCTTCTCTGTGATGCATAACCATTAATATTGCTTAAGAGAAGGAGTCAGCTGTCTCATCGAGCAGGGCTGGATTACTGCTTCCAGTCTCAGAAACTACCTTGCACAAGCACAGATTACAGATCTCTACTTTTAGCATGCTGCTATTGTTTTTCTAAGATACTTATAAGAAATCAGACCTACGTTTCAGTTTGTTCAAGTATGAATAATAGTCACAACCCCAAAACTATTATCAATGGTGAATTGATAGCCTGTGATGGTTCTTTGTCTATGTCAGCCAGTTTCTTTTGTCCTCCTCATCCTGAGTACAGTTATATAATCTATAATGCATATGCTTTACAATGCATCACCCATAATCCTTTTGATCTGGCCATTGTCTTAACAGTGGTTTTTTTCCAGGTTAAAATGAGTTTTGAGATAAATGTCTTAGTAAGCTGGATATGTATGTCTTCTTAGTCCTTTAAATATTTAGGCAATTATTTCTCACTCACACACCCTCATTCTAAGCTAAGCCATAGAAAACCCTTTTCTTTATGCAGAAAAGTACAGATAGCCCACCAGGAAGGGAATTCACTTCTGAAAACAGAATACACTTTCTCTCTAGTAGTCTTACTTTTCCTTCACCGTAAGGAGAGACACAATAAAACAGCCACTTATGAAAGGAGATTAGAAATGGACTGAAACAGAGGTTTGTCCTGTTTCATTTTTTTATTCTGATTTATCTGATTTATTTATCTGATTTATCTGATTTATTTTTTATTCTGATTCCATCCAGTGAAGCTAGTAGTACCTAGTAGTGCATAGGAGCAATGAACAAGGAAGAATGGAATTCAAAAAGAGAACAGCAAAGTAGAAAGGCAAATAAATAGATGAAAGGACAGGGAAAAGGGAAAGAGGTTGAATGAGAAAAGCTGATTGTTTGCTCTGTGCCAGGCAGATAATCCAGAGCTTTATATATTGCAAGCCATGTTAATCAACATTTTACATATTTACCAACTAAACAATCTTATTATTCTCAATTTACACTTAAGGAGATGAGTCTCAGGAATGTTAAGTAACTTGCCCAAGGTTACCCAGCTATTGCTGCTTCCAGTTCGAGGCAGAGCTTCCACTTCAATGTCAACATGTATTTTCCCAGCCTTTGCTAAGTGTCTATGTTGTGAATGGTATCAAGACACGAGCCCAGCCACGAGCCCGGCGCAATGGCTCACGCCTGTAATCCTAGCTCTCTGGGAGGCCGAGGCGGGCAGATCGTTTGAGCTCAGGAATTCAAAACCAACCTGAGCAAAAGCGAGATCCCGTCTCTACTATAAATAGAAAGAAATTAATTGGCCAACTAATATATATAGAAAAAATTAGCCGGGAATGGTGGTGCATGCCTGTAGTCCCAGCTACTCGGGAGGCTGAGGTAGGAGGATTGCTTGAGCTCAAGAGTTTGAGGTTGCTGTGAGCTAGGCTGACAACATGGCACTCACTCTAGCCTGGGCAACAAAGCGAGACTCTCTCTCAAAAAAAAAAAAAAAGACATGTGACTTACCTTCTTTAATCTTTTATTTCGTTTCCACATCAGCCAAATATTAGGTTCCTGTTGCTCACACACATTATTTAAATATGCGATCACATTCAATGTTTTAAAAAAATATCTTTGAAAGGTAATGGAAACCTTTGAATATTTTTCGAAGAATTAGTTTACATATAATCATTTTCTCTTGGCCTAAAACTGTATTACTTCATGACCAAGCATTATTTTTCAGATCTAAGAATCAAATATAAATGATTTAAATCCATTTAGTTTGCTGCAATATTGTCTGTAATTAAGAGGATAAAATGAAATTTTTGTTATATTTTAAAATCTTCACTTTAATCATGTGAGATTATGTTATGAGAGAAAAAATTTAACTAGTGGTTATCTGTGTGAAGAAAATATTCAAGTAGAAAATGTTAAAATAGTTATAATCAGTCATGTATGAAGATAAATATGGAAGATGAAGAAATGTATTTTAAATAATATAATCCACTCTCATGGGTTAATTATCACTGTCATATATTGGGGAGTTTCATTAAGCATATAACATAGCTAGATAAATTAGTGCTTACTAGAGCTAGCTATAGTGGTCAAACTTTGTCATTTGGGAAATACATCAGTTATGTATTAATTCTTAGATTATAGATATTCTTATAAATTTTAGAGAGGAAGAGATATTATAAATTAAGACATAACCAGATTCATTTAAAATTATGCAATTTATCCCTTGAAAATTTTAGAAAATTAAGAAGCCAAAATGGTCTATTCAACCGTGTTATAGAATTAGCTTATTGAAAATAGTGGCATGGAAAAGCTACTTGGAGGAATCCAGGTTTGTCCTTAGAATTAATGGAAACACCTTAACATAGATGCATGAATTGTGTCATGTTATGAGGCTCAAAGAACTCAGATCATATTCACAGGAGTGACAGCTTCTGGCTTGTAAGAGGCGTACTACCTCCCCTCCCTGTTTTGAATAATGAGCTATGGGGTTTTTATAAGGTGAAATTGCCATGCAATTATAAAGATTTAGGAACTAAAAGAATAGCTGATGGAATGATATCTTAGATGGTGTCCATTATAGATGAATGAGATGAATAGATGAATGAGAAATTCAGAAGAGATAATATGGCACCTTATGTCAGGAATGAGCAAATTTTTCTAGAAAAGGCCAAATAGTAAATATTTTCAGCTTTGTGGGCCATACAGTCTCTATTATAACTACTCAAACTATCAACTGTACTGAGAAAGCAGACATAGACAATATGTAAACAAGTGAACATTGCTGTAGTCTAATATAACTTTATTTGTAAACACTGAAATTTGATTTTCATATAATGTTTATGTGTCACAAAAATGTTCTTCTTTTGATTTGTTTTCAACCATTTAGCAATATAAAATCAACCATTTTTAGCTTTACGATCATATAAAAACAGGCAGCAGGCCAGATTTATGGCCATGGGTTACCGACCTCTGTCTTAGATGGATGGATGGCATTTTGTCTGGATGGAAAAAGAAGGCTAGGAACCAGAGTATGTGCCCAGGAAGCACCCACATGCCACATCTCTATGCCTGTGGTGAGTGTAGCCACAGGCGATCACACCCAGTTCTGTTTTGACTAGCACCCAAGGACACTGTGGGGATAGGATAGCAGCAAGCAGGAAAAAAAACATCATTTGAACTATAAAGACTGGTCTGTCAGCATCTGTTTGTGCTGAAAAAAAAAAAAAGATAAAAATAAAGACTCTTTGGCTTCTGGGGCTTCATAGTTAATGTCTATCTTCTCCAAAACCTCAAAGATGCAGGGCAGGCAAAGGCTGTGTCAGCCATATTCCCCGCTCTATGTCAGGGCACATAGCAGTCTTTATATATTAAAGAAACTGAACTGAATAGAACAGTGACTGTCAGAGCCCTAGCAAACATATACTAATCTACTCAAAACTAATAAATTCAATTACTTTATGATAACGATTCTGAAGTGGAAAAATAAAATAATGTAAAATAAGAGATACAGCAGAAGCTCTTGTATATTTAACTAAAGAGTCGCATAAGAGTTTTGAGTGAACTTGACAGCTAAGAGGCTGAAAAATGCATTGCCTAAATGCAGCTCTATGTGTCTTAAATAGAACGTCATAAAGTTGTTAGGTCTATATAAAGTTTTGTACAAACTTTAGCTGATATATAAAGAACAACGTGAGAGCTGGGCCTAACGAGATGTGCCTGCCTCAGCGTGAGTCCAGAAGCACAACTTCTTTGCCACTGAATCAAACTAGGAGCAGATGGTAATTGGGACCATATGAAGTTTCAAAGGGCAGAGATGCAGGACATTCCAAAGTGAACACTGAATTTTTTTCCACAAGGACTAATGTTCATTAATAAGACATTGTAGTTACTGAACTTACATACGGCAACTGAATTACCTTGACGGTGAAGCAATTCATTTTCACAGGACTGACATCATCCAGTATTTTGGGAAAATTAATAGCAATAAGCAACTTTATAGGTTCTTTGTCATGTTTTTACATCTCCATTTTACAAGGACTATGTTTTTATGCAAAAGGAAACTAGTCCTTTTATATTTTGTTTTTCTTTTCTCATATTAATCTTTTAGTTTCAGGGAAAATTAATGTTTTATTAAGCCAGCAAAATAAACTCTCTGAAAGGCATAAGCCATTAAGATTATTTAAAAATCTTGTATTACATATTCTATTTTTCTGGTTCTATAATCTGAACACATTATTTAAACAAATAAAAAGCCAAATAGTTACGTTACATTGTTCTCAACTTTAGTATAATCCAGAAACACACTTTTTAAATTTTAGAAGAGCAAGGTTTGACAACTATTTATCAGAAGGTTTTATGGGAATAGCCACATGGAAATGTAGCTTTGTTTTATTTACCCCTGTTAGGAGCTCATTCACATTGCTCTAGCAGTGGCTCCAACCACATCAGGGAGATCATGTCAACTGTGGATAAATGGCACTGGATGGAAATCCACTGAGGACTAACTACTTTTAAAGTTAAGCAGTCCGGCATGAAAAGCAAGTTCTGACTTGGAAATAGTCACGTTGTAATAATTAGGGGACAGGTTGGAGTAGATAAAAAAGAATACCAGTGTGACCATTATTTGCAAGGACATTTGGGTGTTACACTTAATAGTGTGATCTAGTTGGTTGGAAGACCTATTTCTTATTAAACATACCTCTGCTTTCTTGTCTTGGTGCTTTTGTTCATGCCATCCTCTCACTTTTCCCCTGAAGCCCAATGCCTCGTATCCTTATATGCTTTAGGCTCTTAGAATGCAAACCTGGATCTCTCTCTTCCAAAGGTCCACAGAAGTTATTAGTTTAACACAGAGATTACAAACTGAATTGTGTATGGAGGTCATCTTAATGAATGAGCTGGGCTGGTTGTAGCAAAATAGCCCCTTACAGAGCTTCAGTGTTGGACGTAACTTCCCGCCTCTGAATAAAGCTACCTCTTTTCCAACCCACTCACGTGTGCCACATGGGAACGCAGCCCCAATATTGCCCTGAGTGGTGATTTTAAAAACAATTTGCAATCTGAATGCTAAAATTTCTAATTTATAAATGTTGGCAACACCAATTTAAATTATCAAATATGTGCACTGCACATTTTTTGCCTGAGCACAGTGGGACTGGTACCCTTTTTTTACTCATTTGACACATCTACGTATATATGATGCTTTGAGTATTTGACATTCACTATATAAGACTCATAAACTTTTATTTAAACAGGTCAAAGTTTTTTAATACATATTAGTTTGTTTTCTTTATCCAAATAGAATAGAAACTCCCTTTTTCATTTCAAAATATTATGGGAGTATAAATATTTTTGGTTACATGGATCACTTTCGTGATGGACATTTTAACAATGTTGATTCTACTGATCCATGAGCATCATATGTTTTTCCATTCGTTTGTATGATCTGCGATTTCTTTCCTCAGTGTTTCATAGTTCTATTTGTAGAGGTCTTTCACCTCCTTGGTTAAAAATATCCCTAGGTGTTTTATTTTCTTTGTGGCTATTGTGAATGGCATTGAGTCTTTGATTTGACTCTCAGCTTGACTGTTATTGGTATATAGAAATGCCACTGATTTGTGTCCACTGACTTCATATCCAGCAGCAACTCAGGGTCCTGCTGACTGCCAGAAATGTCAGGGAGGGAGAAACAAACTCTCCCACTTACTCTTTTTGCTAGATTCCAAGCCTCTCAGGGGTTGATTTCTGCTGATATCTTGCTCATTCTCATTCTGCTCTGCATCTTCTTTCTGTGCAATCTATGGTATGTTCTGGCACTTTTCCCTCGGAATTAGACTGATCTCTGTTTCTTTGGTTTTTTTTTTTTTTTTTTTTTTTTTTGTTTTGTTTTTTCTTTTTCACCTAAAACTTTTCCTTCTTTCTGAGACAATTTGGTAGCTGGTGTCTCTGGTCAGTTGTCTTAATTATATCCTAGAAAGTCTTTTAGATGAGGCTTTATCCTGTACATATTTACTTCAAAACCAACCAGGTGACTTATATATAAAATTATTGAATAAATGGCAATTTGGTTGATAAACTAATTTTTAAAAAGAAAGTGAAAATTAAGTTATGATAAGAACATATAAGTAGTAAAATTGAAATAGAATGGACATTTTTTCAATAAAAATTTATATTCACAGAGATACCATCCGCTGATCCCCAAAGAAGCCTTTGTTAAAAGGCTCAAATGAGAAATTGGATGAGAAAGCTCTTTGTAAATTGTAAGGGCTATAGAAGTGTTAAGTGTGTTATTGTGAAAAACAATAACAATAATAAACAAAACCTCAAGAAAGCTTTTGTACTTAGCAGTGTAAACAATGTCTGAAAATTTTATTTGCTCTCCACTTAGTGGTTCATTATTGTATCTATTTCTGGTCTATAGTTGGTAGTTTGATAAAAAAGAATCTTTGGATAAAATATGTTCATTCCTTTAGATTTTATTCTCTGTATATTAATTTCCTTTAAAAACAATCCTGTTTTGTAGATTTGAGGAAGTTTATAAGTTTAAGAAGGACAAAGAGAAATAAACTGATCTCCTCTAAGATATTTTCTTTTATTTCAACATATTATGGAGGTACAAATTTTAAAGTTTCAAATGATGCCCTTATTCCCCCTCCCCCCACAAGTATCCTCTAAGAGATTTTAAAGCAGAGTATATTTTATTTTACTTCCCATTGATTACTCAGGTACCATAGCTTTTTCAAGGCAAAAGTTTTTCAGAGGGAACTTGTTGCAAATAAATATTTTTATTAAGGAAAATAAATCATTAAGGTCATTTGGATGAAAATGTAAATTTTATCCTATAGTGAAGATAGGAATTATTTTTTTTTAAGTGATTTCTTTTTATATCCTCATTGACAGGTTTGATAGGTTTTATATATACATGTATTTGAAAAAGAGAAAAGTAAAATAAAATGTTATTATTTTTATCTCAAGGAGCAAGAATTCTTTCTGACCTACTTGGGATTCAAGCAGGGAGTTCTGTTTGCAGCAAGAGGGAAATCATTTTATAAGATAAACTTTTATTACACCTCAAGTTTTTAGAGGATATCATTATGCTCCGAATTTTTCCCCTTCTCCCCAACAAGTGACCCTCTAATATTTGAAAGAGCTATCCTTCAACTGATCTGAGGTTAATCCAAGACTGCCTTTTCCCATTTTCTACTTGGGCTACGAATAATGGTCTTGCCCCTGTCCTTGGCATCCAGGCAAGCTAAATACTGACTGCCAAATCTTAATGAGAAACGGCAAGGAGATTAAAAGGAAAGTGGTGTGAAACCCCACCATGGGTAACCATGAGTAAAATCAATAGTGAAATAAAGTGTGGCTGGAGGCCGGCCTGGTTGGCCAAGAAGGGGCAGAGAGACTCAGAGCCTTTTTGATATGTGGTCAGTCATGAGGCTTCATCTGTGAGTCTCTCTCTCTCTCTCTCTCTCTCTCTCTCTCTCTCTCTCTCTCTCTTCGGCATTGTTCAGTGGATTTAAGATCTAAAAAACTGTGCAAACCAAAATGGTATTTTGTGTCCATATTTTGTTTTTGATGAACAAGTCTATTTAATTAGTCTAGGTTATGTGTGTTTTATGTGTGAAACAAAGCAGTTAAGAAAAGAAGAATTTTAGGCCGGGCGCGGTGGCTCACGCCTGTAATCCTAGCACTCTGAGAGGCTGAGGCGGGCGGATTGCTCGAAGTCAGGAGTTTGAAACCAGCCTGAGCAAGAGCGAGACCCCGTCTCTACTATAAATGAGAAATTAATTGGCCAACTAATATATATAGAAAAAAATTAGCTGGGCATGGTGGCACATGCTTATAGTCCCAGCTACTTGGGAGGCTGAGGCAGGAAGATTACTTGAGCCCAGGAGTTTGAGGTTGCTGTGAGCTAGGCTGATGCCACGGCACTCACTCTAGCCTGAGCAACAAAATGAGACTGTCTCAAAAAAAATAAAAGAATAATTTTAATTCAAAGATAAATTTAGGAGGGAAGTGATCTTCCCAATGAAGATCAATTGAATTGAATTCTTCCCAATTGAATTCTCCCAATGAAGACTAGCACACCAAAAAATAACAACAATAACATTTTTGATGTTTGTTTGCTGATGACATTGATGGGCTGACAATACCTGAAGAATAAGTTTGTTGTAACTTTCAGGATGTGAGGAATTTGGATCATCCATGATTTCTGTAACAAAGAATGTTTTTCTCAACATAGCCTTCTGGCTTCCACCTCAGCTACCTCCAAAGTCCCCCACTGGGTGTTCATGGAACTTCTGAAGGGCAGGAAATAGTGAGCAAGGGAAAGAAGTATTTGGTGGGTTCTAGGAGAGGCAGATAAAACAGCAGGTTCAAAGGTCTAGCTGTTGACTAGAGCCTAGAGATGAGGGCCAAGAAAGACTTTGCAACCATGTCAAAAGGTTTGGACTTTATCCCCAGGGCTATGGGAAGGATTTAATCACAAGAATACGTGATTAAATTTGATCTTCTTAGATGCTTAATCTCCTTAAAAAGGGAATTAACATCAAATAGACTAATGAATATAGCAGAAAGAGGGTCATTCTTTTCCTTTGATTTGACCTCACCCCATACATATTAATATATTATAATATAATATGGCATGTGTCTCTGTGTGGTGATCTGGTTCGGAAGCAGTGAGCAAAAATCCCAAATTCTGTGACCCAAATTGTCCCCTCAAAACCACCAAAGCTCAGGTGGCAAATCTGAAGAAGAGCAGGAAGATTGGCTGGCCTCCTCACAGGAGGGAGAACAGAATGATGATAAAGTAGCATAGAAGCCCATTTAGTTTATTCCAATGCAAAAACAAAAAAAGTCATTATAGCAAAAAGACACCTGCAACCTGTACTAGAATGTTTATCATAGCATAATTCGCAATTGCAAGATATATAACCAACTTAAATGCCCATTAACCAAGGAGTGAATAAAGAAAATGTGGAATATGTACATCATGGAATACTACTCAATCATAAAAATGAATGAAATAATGTCTTTTGTAGCAACTTGGATGGAACTAGAGACCATTATCTTTAGTGAAGTAATGCAGAAACGGAAAACTAAATGCACCCTGTTCTCACTTATAAGAGCTAAGCTACGGGTAACCAGGGAGATGTAGGGTGGTACAATTGACATTGGAGACTCAGAAGTGAGGAGGTCAGTAAGGAGGGTGAGGGAAGAAAAACCACCTCTTGGGTGCAGTGTGCACTATTTCATGGCAGGTACCCTAAAAATCCATACATTACCACTATACAATTCATCCACATAACCTAAAACCACTTGTATTCCTAAATCTATAGAAATACAAAACAGTTTATTTAAAGAAAACAGATCAAACTTTTAAACATCATTTTTAGGGTTTAATAAAATGGTATGAATTAGCCCAAAGCAGGAATTACTACTTGATTATTAACCAATCTTCAATCTAATTTACAAATTGAAGGAGACTTTATAAAATGTCTTGGGCTGTCACAAATGTCTTACATTTCGACAGATGAAGTATGCTAATTTTCAAATGTAGTGTATGGCCCACTTGAACAGGAAAAGGATTTGAAACAGAATTCTGTAAAAGAAGCTATTTTCATGGCAGCCCACTCTGGACTGTGGAATCTTCACTCAATCGTTGTATGGATCTTGACAGATTTAGACATCACTCTTCAACAATACCTGAAGACACGTGTGTGTGTGTTTGGGAGGGAGGTGATTTTTTAACTTAAAATTCAATGAAAGGATTAGCAGGGAATAAATGCACTATATATAACTTGTTAAACACTATATATTTAGATATGTACACACATATTCTCAGGTGTATCATAATCACCACAAAACTCAAATAATAAGTGGTATAATACTGACACAAAATCTAAATTTCTATAACTAGAAAATTTGGTCAAACTCTTAGTTTTAGATAAGAAGACATGTTTTTATCCTATATTTGTCCAGAACTTGAATCTATGTGGTTTATTGAGGCTTATCTGTTTCCACACTAGTTCATACCTACTTTAGAATAAGCACTTTCTTGTGTCAGAGTTAAGAAACTAACAATACAGATTTCTGAGTCAGTCCATGATTATGCAATGTTTTTAATTTAGATCTAAGATTCTTTATCACTATGTTTCCATAATTCTAGTTGCTGCTATCCCTAATTAGATATTACACATGTCGTTAAAATTCTGGAATTTAAGCAGGTTCACACTCCTTCAGTGAGATTGCAAAATTCCCTTTGAATTTAAACAACTTTTCTTTCTACATCATTGTTGGTTGGTACATGATTGGCTTAGCTGTGCAGCCCAGTCCAGCATTCATTCTTTGTCTGTCTCTGCCTCTCTTTTTTGGCCTAAGGCCCTTAGTTGGCCCTTTATATGTGGCCTTAAGTATCCTTCTAAAAGAGAAAGAGACATCGTCGAAAACTCTAATGACAGATGAATGTTATACCTGGGCTGCAGTTTTTAATCCTGGGTTGTTCTCAGAAGTGGAGCTGCTCTGGCCAAGGGTTCCAGAGCATGGAGTTTTGGGGTTCCAGAGCATGGAGTTATCGGGAAGCTAAAGCTAAAGCCTGGATCAGATCAAGTGGCCTCTTCTGCTGAAGCATCAATCTGAAGGGCCTGGGAAGAAAAACAGGAAATGGAGACACTAAGAACAAGTTGATATAGAGTGGAAAGTGGGAGGCAGAGCCTGTAGATGACCTCTAAGAGGCTGTAGCCTCTGGTACCTTCTACAGGGAGCCTGCAGGGTTGCTCATGTGTGGAAGGACACTGTTAAGGGTACTGAGCATGTCTGACCACCAGCTTTAGGCAAGGGATACTTGCAAATTTACTTCCATTAACCCAAAGTCACTGACTCTATGTCATTTCTTTTGTTGAACTATTAAACACCCTTTATACCTGTATCAATTTAGAAATTCTCCATTGCACCATGGCCAACAGTTCTCCAGGTTTCTCTCTCTGTGCGTAATTTTTTGTTTATGCTTTCTCTATATAACAGGCCTCATGGTGTGCAATTGACCAGTGAGGTTCAGATACAGTTCAGTAGAAATAAGAAAGATTTTGTAAAAAGATCATTATTAATGAACTGAAACCAGGGTGGAGGAAATATTCGAAGCATGTTTAAATTCCATGGTTTTACATAATGCGAACTTAATTTCAACTCTTTGAGGTTTGTGAATTTTTATTTGGAAACTCTAAAGTACAAATTGGAACATTATTATTTTGCTATTCTCTGACATAGGTTAGGCCACAATATGATTTGACAATTCTTTTACTCAGTTCTAGTCAGCAGTTCTTTTCTTTTCTGAGAAATGTGCGATTTTCGTGAAACTCCACCCCTAACCTCACATTCTATTTTAAAAAGCGAGTACAAGCCACAAAATATTGACTTTATTCAATAGTATTTGTTGAGCACCAACTACGTGTCACAATCTGTACTATGTGTTGGGATACAATGATTGTGAGATATAGGTAAATGGGCACTTCCGATAAATATGAATTTGTCCGGGATGAATAGACATAAAGAGGCTTTTAGTGGGTTTCTGGGAGAGATATTCTCCTCTGACAAGAGACAAGTACACTGCCAAGGAAAGGCTCTTGGAGTCCCTTCCCTCTGTCCCTGTTTTGGATTTCATTGTTTGGGGTCAGATGCCTGGGAGGCCAAGATGGCGGCCACCTTGCAACCAACGGGGGCAAGCTGGAGGAGAAGGGCCAACTTGCTGATTGTGGTGAAGCAGAAGAATGGAAAGAGCCTGGATCCTTGTGAACATCCCTGAGATGCTGCCTATCTCTGAACATCACATAGGTAAGCATTTAATACTCAGGGTTTAAACCACTGTTGGTTAGGTATTCTGTTATGTGTATCCAAGAGCACCGTGACTGAGAAAATGTCAGGAGGCACTTAGGAAGAGCACCTACTTCAACTTTCTTAGAAAAGAAGAGATACTTCTACCATGTCTATGATGGAAACTGAAGATCTACTGGGTGACTGAAAGTCAAAGGAGGGTCGTGTGTGAGTACGAAGGATGGTCCAGAAAAAGGTAGCAGCACACAGACAGATTCAGAGAAAGAACAAGAATAGGGAACTGCAAGTAATAGTTAGCCAGGGAAGAAAAAAAATATGAAGGAAGAAGTCCAGAGAGATCATGTCACTGCTCTGTTCAAATACCTGCAAGCACTCCCCATTTCCCTCTTAGTACCAGCCAAAATCCTTACAATTACCTTCAAGATTTCCTGGTATGGCCCCAGAACACCTCTCTGACTTCACCTCCTCGTACTCTCTCCTCACTCTCTCTGCTCCAGTCACAGTGGCCCAATTTCTATTCCACAGGCATCCTTAGCCTGATCTTCTTCAGGGCCTTTGCACCTACTGCCTCTTCCACCTGGAATACTTTCTCCACACATGTCTGCATGGCTTGCTCTCTCTTGCTTTCTTCAAGTCTCTGCTGGGTGAATCTGATCCCAGGCTCTAGTTGCTGGTTCTTATGTGCCACCGTTCACAGTTCTTCAGCATATTGACTCAGTGGCTAACACTGACATCATAAATGCTGTAAAGAAGCTTGTTTCTGGACAGAAGTCAATGGCAGCAAGTAGAAATTTGGGACATACACTCTTTGTTGATAAATTGTAATACTGAAATACATATTACAGGAGACAGCTGGGTATTTTCTCAGTCCAAAGCAGCAAACACACGAAAGTCAGAAATCTCTAATACAACATTTATCTTTTCTTTCAATGAGGTAAAATACCTTAAGGTATAAATGCAGGTAATTATTCCCAGCTGACCTGAAGTCAATAAAACATTCTGCTTAAAAAAATATATTCTGCTTCATCTAGAAATCTTGCCCTTTGTGCTTGCCTTTTGGGCTAGACCTGAGCATATATGTTCTTCATCTCCTACAATGAAAAACCATTCAAAGCACTCTGGGTAGGGAAGGCTGTAAAAGTGAATTGTTCCAGGTCCTAAAAATTCTGACTTTTTTTTCTTTTATTTCTGACTGGTGCCTGTTTTCACAACTCATTTCTCCCTTAGGGAATTCTTTAAGAAAAAAAGTTGACAGATGATTCATACTTGAAAAAGCCAATATAGGTATAAAGTTCAGTGGTGGACAGAGTATGAGTTCTAGAATCAGAAAAGACAGCTCTACCATTTTCTTGCACTGTTATTAAAAAAAAATAACCTATATTCACTTTTTTAACCTATAAAATGGAGACAGTTACACCAAAACATTAGAAATTTACAAGGGTTAACTGAAATGACAAATACTAGTGGTCTAACATGGCTCTAGGTACATAGTAGATGCTAAGAAAACAAAAGCAAAACCAAAAACATGTGTTTTCTTCTTTTCCTAAACAGCCAGCCAAGGTGCTGGTGCCATGCCAATCACATTACCATGTGATTTCACACAGATATTCACGGTTTGTTCTCCTTGGTGAAGAGCCCACCCAACTCTACTGAAAGCATTTCTTTCCTTCTCAAACTCTTTCCCCTCTTGCTGCTCTCTCTCTCACGCCAGCATGTTGTCAGTCCAAGAAAGCTGAGGGCCCACTGGTTGCCTGTATACCTCAAGATGTTTGCCTCAGGAAGAAGGTTGTGTTGATGGCTCCAATTTTTCACTCATTTTGTTTTCTATACTCTTTGCCATGGATGGGCAACCTGTCTCCTTCCTTCTGGCTCAGCAATAAGGCTACCTTTGGCTAATGGGATGTTAGCAGTGTTGACACTAGAAGAGGCTTGAAATGTGCTTATTGGTTAACACCTTTGCCTTCTTGTGCCTCTGCCACCACCATGGTGGCACCACCACATACACAAGCGAGCCTCCTAAGCATGAGAGAGACACGAAGCAGAGCTAAGTCACCCAAGACACTCTGGGTATGCCCAGTCTACATTGCTAATCTACAGACCTGTAAGCTAACTAAGTGCTTATTGGTCTAAACTGGCTTCTGAGTTTTGGGGAGTTTTATTATCCAACACTGTTTACGCTATAAATAACTAGTAAACTCTGTCAAAGTCGAGCATTATATCAACTGCCAGCAGGATTTTGCAGAAAGTATTCCTACCTCCTGCTGAGGGAATTAGTTACAACTTTTCCATTAAAAACTCCTAACTTTTGCTCTGCTATGAAGGAAACTAGGATCTTCCTCAGAAAGACTGAAGCATGTTCCCCGGGCTCCAGCCTTATATAGTGGCTCTTTGATGCTGCAACATTCTCCTTTTCCTCTACCCGTTTTCCCCTTGAGGGCTGGATGGGAGAAATAACTCAGCCTAATGGTTGGTTGCAGACCATATATTTCTGCCTCTCCTCAATTCTATGTAAGTTGGATGTTAGATTTAAACTCAACTCAAGTGCTTTGACAACTCTCTTTCTAGTAGAATGAGAGGGCCATGGCATAAAACCTCCTGTAGAAATTTCACTAACGAGCCTTTCTTTTTTAAAAAGTGTTTTTTTATTTATTTTTTTTTCAGCAAATTATGGGGGTACAAATGTTAAGGTTACGTATATTACTCTTGCCCCACCTCCCCCATCAAGTCCAAGCTTCAAGCGTGTCCATCCCCTAGATGGTGCGCATTGTGCTCATTGTGTATGTATATACCCATCCCCTCCCCACTCCCACCTGTTATTCCTATATATCCACTTAGATGTTGATCCGTTAATACCAATTTGCTGGTGAGTACATGTGATGCTTATTTTTCCATTCTTGGGATACTTCACTTTACCAGCCTTTCTTTAACCCCACACTCTGAAATATAAACAAATGAATAAACTTGAGAAAGTGTGGGAACATCGTCTCCATTCTGCCCCACCTCCTGCAATCTATGTGAGTGCATTTAATTACTACTGGGCCCTGCTGCCCCCGGGGTTCACGTATCTGGGAAATTATTAAAAGACAACTAAATTATTTTACTATGGCTGAGTGCAGTGTAGCTGTAATCGCAAAGAGTGTTCTGTGTGACACAATGAAATCAGTAGATGAAGTTACCTCCCCTTCCCTGATCCTAATCTAAGTGTTCTAGGCAATGCAACCAGTTAAGGGAAAGTTTGCTTTGCTGCAGGGTAATATTATTTTTATTCAAAGCATATCTAACATAACGAGACGAAATTCTAGCTATGCTGTGAAACTCAAATTGTAGAAATATAGAGTCCCCAAAATGTCAGAATAATAATCTCCTGAACATTTAGGCCAGTATGTACAATTCTTGGACATCTTTTGGGGACCGTGGAATGGCTTGAAAATATAATATGTTTCTGCTTGATGCCACTCACACCATCCTTTACCACTCCTGTCTGAGCTGTCATACACCTATCTGCCATTAAAGTAATTCAATATTTAGCCTAAGTACATTTGCAAATTGTATATCTTTGTTTCTGTTATGATAGGTCTTTTTGTTACACTTTTTGCTATTTAAGTCATGGTGGCTTCATTTGATAGTGTGGGGAAAAATTATCCTTGATTTTCCTTCATTAACTAGGTCAATATTCCCCAAATCAATGGGAAATTTGAGGCCCCCATCCATTCTGGAAATTGTTTTGGAAAAAAATGGTGTTTATTTGTACATAATGCTCTTCAACATGGTAAAAAAATCTTTAGACTATTATCACAATATCAAAAAATAAAACTTAAACTTGGTTATCCTCACTTCCCTTTCAGTGGACCAAGCTGACAAGTGCCCTATCATCTACTTGGCCTGCCCCAAACAAAATCCCAACATGATGGGGTAGAAGACAGTCTAAGATGATGATCAAGACCTAAGTTTTTGCTCCTAATTATTTTTCCTTGAGTTTCTTTATCATTATCTTCCCATGTTTCACATATTGAGCTGTCAGAACAGCCCCACATGGAGGTGAATAACAAATAACTTAGATTCCTTATTTTTTTTAAATTTCAGAATATTACAGGGATACAAATGTTTTGGTTACATGATTTACTTTTGTGTAGTTTTATTCAAAGTTATATGTGTGCCCATCCACCAAGACAGCCTGCACTGTGCCCATTAGGTGTGAGATTACCCATCCCCTCCTCCCGCTCCCACCTGCTTGGTTTCCATTGAGTTTTGCTACTATATGTGCACATGGGTGTTCATCAATTAGTTCTAATTTAATAGGGAGTACACTTGGTATTTGTTTTCCATTTTTGTGATACTTTGCTTGGAAGAATGGTCTCCAGTTCCATCCAGGTTGTTACAAAAGGTATTAATTCACCATTATTTTTATGGCTGTATAGTACTCCATAGTGTACATATACCATATTTTGTTAATCCACTCATTTATCCATGGGCACTTGGGTTGATTCCACATCTTTGAAATTGTGAATTTTGTTGGAATAAACATTCAAGTGCAACTGTCTTTTTGATAAAATGATGTTTTTTCATTTGTGTAAATATCCAATAATGGGATTGCTAGATCAAATGGTAGGTCTACTTTTAGTTCTTTGAGGAATTTCCATACTATTTTCCATAAAGGTGGTACTAATTTGCAGTCCCACCAAGAGGGTGTAAGTGTTCCTTTCTCTCCACATCCATGCCAGCATCTATAGTTTTGGAAATTTTTGATAAAAGCCATTCTCACTGGAATTAGATGATATCTCATTGTGGTTTTGGTTTGTATTTCTCTGATGATTAGACATGCTGAGAATTTTTTTTATATGTTTTTGGCTATTTGTCTTCTTTTGAAAATTTTCTGTTCATGTCTTTTGCCCACTTTTTAATGGGGTTGTTTGATGTTTTCTTGCTGATTTGCTTGAATTCTTTCCAGATTCTGATTAACAGACCTTTATTAGATATATAGCTAGCAAATATTTTCTCCCATTCTGCAGGTTGTTTATTCACTCCTTATTTTCTTAATCCCTGACAGTGCTGATTTTTCCTCTCTCCACCTTTCTCTCTTTTTTCTCTTTCTCTTCCCTTCCCTCAAACAAAGGCATTTCCTCCCAAACAATTGCCTCTGCTACTGTTGTGGTTACTCTCCTGTCTTGCTTTTTAGAATGTGTATTGTGAAATGCCAGACAAGATGACTCAGGGAGAACAGGGGAAAAAACTTTGCAAGTCTCTTGGTCTCACATAGTGTGTGTAATAGACTACTATTAAGGAGAGTTCATTATGCCAAAGTAACTGGAATAATATGCTGATAATATTTTCCACTATCAAATGCAATACCACAAGGACAAGTAAATGATGAATATGAGCATGAAAATGTCCTTAATGGCTTAATTTGTGGACAGAACATGGAAGTGGGGTGTCACCGTCTGGCTAGGAGCTCTGTACACATTTAGACACTGAAAAAAATATGAACTTGGTCTAAGGAATGAAACCAAATGAGGAAATATGTACTTAAGAGACCTGTGCTTTTGAGTTAGTGAAAATATGCCCTTGAGTTCTGCCCATGTAATTTTAAATGTATCATTTAGTATTTGAAATTTTGCCTCTGTTACAAAGAACACTCCAGCATGGAAACTCCACAATTCCAGAAATTCCTTGATCTCAGTCTCCCCATTTTCATGCTTCAGAAACAACATTTCCCTCTTGGGTGGAGACACACGGGGACCAGGAACAGGGAGGGTTGGGATTAGAGGGAGGGGTGAAGAAAGATGAAAAGGTGAAAAAAATAAGAATTTCCATACACAGACTTTGTTTTTACTAGGATTTTCACTAGGAAGAAAAAAAAATCACCATGAAGTTATTTTTTTAACTGTACATTGAAACTGGCTTCATAGCTAGATAAAAACAATTTAATGATTAGTAATATCAACATTCCACAATTTACTTTCCTCTTGTCATAACTACTAAGATTGTATTTTTGGAGGGAGGGGAGTAATAACATCACCTCAAATTGTATAATGACTTTCACTTTTCAAAGACATTACTATCTTTTTTTATTTTTTTTTATTTTAGCGTATTATAGGGGTACAAGTGTTAAGGTTACATATATTGCCCATGCCCCCCTCCCCCCTCTAGTAAGAGCTTCAAGCCTGTCCATCCCCCATACGTTGCACATCTTACTCGTTGTGGTTGTATATACCCATCCCCTCCTCCCCTCTCCCATCCTCCCGACACCTGATAAATGTTACTCCTATATGCCCACTTAGGTATTGATCCGTTAATACCAATTTGCTGGTGAGTTCATGTGGTGCTGGTTTTTCCATTCTTGAGATACTTCACTTAGTAGAATGGGTTCCAGCTGTATCCAGGAATATACAAGAGGTGCTATATCGCCATTGTTTCTTAAAGCTGAATAGTACTCCATGGTATGCATATACCACATTTTATTAATCCCCTCATGTATTGATGGGCACTTGGGTTGTTTCTACAGCTTTTATACTTTGTAAACCAGAAATACTTTCTTCATTTGCATAATGTCCAAACCCTACAGACAGAATCACTAGAATGACTAGGATAACCTTACACCTTTCAAGGGATGTCTGGGGTGCATTGTGTCCATGTGAGTGCTGCTTCCTGCTGCTTCCTCACACCTGGTCTGGCAGGTGTGAGGGTAGAGTCAGGGACAGTCTACCTCTTACATCCTACCTGAGGATGAAGTCCTCACTTTACTTTTTCACAAAATTAGGGAGTTGGACTAGATGTCTTTCACAATGACTTTCCCTTTGAAATTCTATGGTTTTATGAAACTATAATGACATGTGTCCTTACTCATCCTCCTTCTGTGTGAAAATATCCAGCCTCTGGAATATGTCAGAAAAAAAAATCAAGTTGCCCTGCTAAGATGGGACAGACTATTAATTTAGTATGTATATTCTTGTAGCTATCCCAAATTCTTCATGGTTAAACATGAGGTTAAAATTATAAACAAATAAGATACCTATTTTGCGAATTTCTAATGAGAGTAAAAAATCTGGGTTAAGACTGTAATCCTTGAATGGAAGGAAAAGACCATGTCTAGGAACTTTGCTGATAATTCCTAGAGAACACATGACATTCCTTGGAGAACAGGTGAAGCACACCTGTTTCAAGAACAGAAGAATAAATAGTCCACAGATGGGGGCAGCCTTGTCATGTGACAAAATCAATGGGTCATTTGTGACCAGTCTTTCTGAATCATTTTGCCCCAGCGTATGGATCGTTGAAGGAAAAAAGTCTCTCTGCCAAAAGCTATCACTGACCCTGTTTTGCCTACCTGCTTTTAGTAAAACCTTTCTATTTTTTAGAACTCTTAGAGGTTCAAACTGGCCAGATAGGACTGAGCACTCAGGTGTTTTAGTGATAATCTTTCATTCCTGTGACTCTCAGTCCTTCTTAAAAGATGAAGAAATGAAGCTCGTGAAGCTCATTTACTTAGGCGGTTTGCCAAAAGATGTTTACTGATTAATGACCAAATTGTGACTCCCAGACACAGACTTGTTAAAAGCTTTAAAACAGATTGTGGCAATCTGAGTACTTAGATGGAACTCTTTATACTTCAAAGAAACTTTAGAAGCTATTTCCCTTCTATGCTATATTAAGCTTAACTTCACATCCAAGTGGCTAAGAGACTGAACCCATTGGCACTATTTTTCATAGGTTCAAATCATGCAAATTGCCTGGAAAAGGAAGACCATGGACTTATTTGAGAAGAGATGGATTAAAAAGGAATAGAATGAGTTTTGAGTCAGACTTGAGGCTGAATCTTGGCTCTACTGCTTATATGGACAAAGCATTTACACTTCCTAAGATTCTCCTTTCTCATACATTTAATGGTAATAACAATACTTCAAAGGACTGAAGTGACATAAAGGAAGTATGGGAAGGGTTACGTACTGTACCTGGCAGATAATAAATGGTAGGTAGCTCTCATCATGATAAATGCTGAATCTGTTTGTATAGCAAATAACAGAGACTAAAATCAAGATTGACAAATTTTTTCTATAAAGGGCAAGGTTATAAATATTTTAGGTTTTTCATAACAGAAACATACAGTTTCTGTAATAACTATTCAACTTTTTGGTTGTAGCACAAAAGCGGCCATAAACAATAAGAAATGGATGTGTGGGGCTATGTTCCAGTAAAACTTTATTTATAAAAATGGGAAGTACATCAGATTTAGCCCATAGGGTATAATTTGTCTGACCCTAGGCTAACATGATAGGTTATTTTTAAGAAAATAAATGTTCCAGTATAATTATATGTCTACCAGTCTCTAAATGTGTTATATCCAGAGTAAAAGTGCATAGTAAATTGATCTTCAGGGTTGATTTCCAAATGTCGGGTTTGGTAGGCAAATCTTATGAATTCTAAATCACTTTCACTCACAAGTTATCCTTTGTGTGGGTTGATATTTACCACTTTATCATTTAGTCTGCTAATCACTTTTGAGGACTAAATTGAAAGTGGAATCTGCAGCTGTTCAAATCACATGCTAGGGTGTTATCAGGAAAATCTGCAATTTAGGAGATCAGTTTACAGGACATTTCACAACAAACTGAAACCCACTACTGAAATGCCACACAAATTTTCCAGTTAGGAGAGCCTTTGGAGATGTGAAGCTTTTCTGGCTGTACGTAAAATTTGGCAGAGTATTCTTTGGTTGAAACCATGGAAGCCTCCAATATTTGAATGATGTAGTGCAATTAATAAAATTACATGAATCTTTCTGAGTTTTTGATAACACTTTTAACTACGCTGTTGTATTATTATATATTTTTTGTTATTCATTTTATTTTAAGTTCTTACAGGAAGTTTTTCTATCAAGTATAATTTGGTGTGATTACATGGGATTCTGTTCAAACTGTGGAGAAACAAAGTTCTGTTGAAACAAAATTCTATCAATTTTAGATATTTAGACAGCCTAAAAGAATTAAGTAAAATTAAAAAAGAAAATGACTGTGATTCATCATTAACTGATTTAATATCTTTATTAAGTTGGTGTCTTGTATACAAATCCAAACTTCATGGAATGGAAACTACCATTATTAGTCATCAAGGATTTTACTGTAACCCCAGACATCCCCCACCTATTAAATGATATTCTGGAACTGAAATAGTTTAAAGGTAATCTTCTCTGCAGGCATCTTAACTCTTTTTTCTACTTCAAATGCACAGTAATCAAGATATATCTCTATGTTATGGTATTATCATATATTATAATAATATTATATTATAATATATATTATATGTTATATATTATTTATATGTTATATGTCTGTGTTATTATTCACTAAGTTTAAATTAGATGTCAAAACTTAAAAATCAGTAGATTGAATGTAAACATTTTTATTTATGGATCTCTTAGAAAGCTATGATGTCTAACATTGCTGGGATGGCCTTCCCCTTTGTGAATTTTAAGGGAAAGACTTTGTTTCAATGCCTGATTGAAAGGCTAGAGGAGGCAGTTGGTTCTGAGGATGTGCTCAACTTATACTCCAAATAAAAGGCAGAACGAAATTGACAGACTTTGATTAAATTCTGTGTCTGACTTTGGAAGTTCACACTGTGAACTGCCTTGATGTCAGCAGTTTTCTTTGGCAATCAGAAATTGGGGTTTTCTCTTTACCTGCAGACAGGATGATATTTGATGGCACATTTATTGCTTTGACATCAGCAGTGACAGAGGATTCCACCCCAGCAAGCAGGGAAATGGTGGATGTGAACCAGTGGCCAAGGACACTATTGTGAAGCTCATCCATGGGATGCACTTGTAGATTCCCCAGACCATTAGAGGTGAATGTGAGAATGCTTTTTGTTTCCAAAACCTAAGTTTATAAAGAGACAGAGAACTACCAAGACCAAGTATGGTTTTTTTAAGTTTATAGGCTAGTATGACTTAAGATATATTATCTATGTTAAGTTTTATATTACCTCCTATATCTCTGAATGAAGGATTTCTTAAAGTCCTCAGCTAATTTATATTACAAAAGAGTGCCTACATGGCATAATATATAAATTGTTATCATCATCACCACTATTTTAGTATTATTCTTGAGTACTTCAAATGACAGGGTGTATTCAACCTCCAAGCTTCAGTTTAATTCTTGTATTCAAAATGTTAACAAAAAACAAACATCATTATAACATAGTTTGTAGAGGCTAGATATTAAATTTTATAATAAAAGCTTTTAGTGCTTTTTAGATGAAGACAACTTCAAGTCCTTACTGCTTTTTAGGTAAATTCTTACAAAGAATAGTAACAATAGTGACTGCCTGAGATTATTTAATCAACACTTAGATATTTTTTGATATATTAAAGAACAGGCATGCCAACACCATGCTTATTAAGATACAGTTAGCAACATCATTGCATGAAAGAGTTTAGTAGCCAGTGGTATTACTTATGCAGACAGTTTCTGCTCTTAGCACTCTAACACATTAAACACACTAGCAGCTAACCGACAAGAACTGTCAAATAGAATTTCCTTTTCAACCTTCCATCCTAGTCAGCTAAATAATATGAAAACTATTTGTCATGCCACATAGATCAAACATGAACTATTTGCAAAATAAATTACCTGTGAGGTTATTTTCAGGCCAAATATGATCCTGGAAAAAATGTGTATATGGAAAGATAATGCAAGTCAGTGAAAAAATAGCTGATAATCCAGAGTAAAGAATAAATATTGAAAAATTTTCCAACTTGGAAAAAATGAATAATTGAAAAAGCCTTTTCTTTTTCTTTTCTATTAACTCTCTTTTGAAGGCAATAACTGTGTAAAGAAAACTCCAAGCGAAGCTATTTACTGGTTTATCATCAGATTTTTTTTTTTATTGTCAGTGTTTGACTTTTATTGCATATCATCTGATTTTGATGCTCAAGTTTTGACACATAAGAAGATAGAATAATATTTCTGCTATGTTTGCGTATTTCTGTGGTTATATGTGGGCCCTAGATATAAATATACTCAAAAAGAAAGAGAGTTTATATCAAGTACCCATAAACTTAAGGCTGTTACAAAGTATGTGTGTATGTGTGATTGCATATGTGTGTGTGTTTGTGTGTGTGTGTGTGTGTGTGTGTGTAGAAATTCATCCTGCAAATGGAATTTTTAAAGTTGGAATATGAGGAGTTCCTGTGGCCAGAAACCGTAAATGGGGTTTCATATTAAAAGCTAGTGGGCTCCTAAAAACATTACACTTGGAAATGACACTATAATGGAAAAAATGTATTCAAAGTAAAAAAAATAGTGAAAAGATCTGGATTCAAGTCCTGGTTCCCATAAATTAATGCTGTATAGCTACAGCAGACCAGTGTGCCATCAATGGAAACAGAAGGACGGTGAAGAAGGGAGAAAGAATAACTACATGAGAAGAATACCAGGGAATCATTGGTTTTTAGGTACTTTTTTCAGTTGTTCAAAAGACATATTTTAAGTTCTTACTATGTGTCAGGCACTGTTTATAAATTAGGAAACTATAGAAACAAAGCATCTTGTCCTCAGGGAGCTTATATTCTAGGGATAGTAGATACTGTTATATCATACATTAAGTGCTATATCTTTTCACTTTATGGCATATAATATGCAGTACATTATGCAATATTGTGTTGATAGATATTTTAGAAAATACATTGATGCATACTATATTAAATAGGGAGAGAGATGTGTGTATATGTATATATATGTGTATATGTGTATATATATAAAAAATAATAAGTTGCATGAAGAAAAATAAAGCATCGTAAGGCCATAGTGCTGCCATTCTAGATGAGAGGTGACATTTGAACAGAACCCTGAATGAAGTATGTCAGTAAATCATGCAAGAAATAGGAGTAGAGTATTCCAAGCAGAGGGAACCTGAAATGAAAGGTCCTGAGGGAAGACGCAGCTTTATTTCTTCAAGAAAAAGTAGGAAGTGCTCTGCAATAGAATGTGGTAAATCAGGAGAAGAGTAGAAGGACACAATGTTGAGGAACTAGGCTGAGTATGGAAGTGCTTTTTATGCTGTGCTAAGGGTTTGGAACTCAGAGAAAAGGTCAGTCTGGAGATACGTATTAGGTTATTAAGTATGAAATATCCCGATTTCCTTAAGTACTAAGTTTGACAGTTGATATCTCTGACATTTCACTTTGACATTTCTTTTTTTATTTTTATTGTGAAGGTACATCCTCAGTTTTTCAAATGCATGGTTTGGCTTCTGATTATATTTCAAAATTTGTTTGAGCAATTTTTGTGACACCATGAATAAGTCAAAAATTCATGTTATTTTCGAATATGAGTTCCATCTTACAACAAATACAGTGTAGACAGCTTGAAATAGCAACAAAGTGTTTGGGAAGCATGTGGCTAATGAACACACAGTACATGAATGGTTTGACAAGTTCCATTTTATTGATTTTAATCTTGAAAATGAGCCACATGGGTGACCTGAAACCAAAGTGGATAATGATGAGCTGAAAGCTGTAGTGGAAGCGAATTTATCTCAATCCACATGTGCATTAGCAGAAAGGTTTGACATTACTATTCCAAAAATTTTGGACCATTTAAAACAAATAGGCAAGGTAAAGAAGCTAGATAAATGGGTTTTGCATGAATTAAACAGGCATCAAAAGAGAATTCATCTCTAAGCTTGCCTTTCTTTGCTGTCACGACACAAAGGCGAACATTTCCACACTGCATTGTTATATGTGATGAAAAATGGATTCTTTTTTTTTTTTTTTTTTTTTTTTGAGACAGAGTCTCACTTTGTTGCCCAGGCTAGAGTGAGTGCCGTGGCGTCAGCCTAGCTCACAGCAACCTCAAACTCCTGGGCTCGAGTGATCCTTCTGCCTCAGCCTCCCGGGTAGCTGGGACTACAGGCATGCGCCACCATGCCCGGCTAATTTTTTATATATATATCAGTTGGCCAATTAATTTCTTTCTATATAGTAGAGACGGGGTCTCGCTCTTGCTCAGGCTGGTTTTGAACTCCTGACCTTGAGCAATCCGCCCGCCTCGGCCTCCCAAGAGCTAGGATTACAGGCGTGAGCCACAGCGCCCGGCCAAAAATGGATTCTTTTTGACCATTGCAAGCATTTGGCACAAAGGCTGGATAAAGATGAAGTGCTGAAACATAGTCTAAAACTGAATATTCATCTAGAAAAACTAATAGTGTTTGTTTGGTGGTCCAGCACTGATATTATCGACTACAGCTTCATGAAACCTAGTCAAAAGATTACAGTGGATGTCTACTGCAACCAATTGGACAAAATGATGAGGAATGCTTAAAATAAGCAGCCAAAATTAGTCAATAGGGACAGGCCAATCCTCTTGCAAGACAATGCTCAACCACATGTCCTACAGACAACACTGCTCAAACTATAGAGGCTTGACTTGGAAACTCTCTGCCATTCACCATATTCACCAGACCCTGCACCAACTAACTACAACTTCTTCCAGGCTTTGGACCACTTTTGCAAGGAAAATATTCAGTTCTCAACCTTTTGTGATTTCATTGTCACTTGCTCTCCAGGCTTCTTCACTGCTAGCATAAACAAACTACGGTTAAGATGGCAAAACTGTGTCAATACTTTAGGTGCATACTTTGGTTAATTGTACTGCTTCTTATTTGATATATAATAAAATACACTTGTGATTAGAAATCAGACATTTCATATTTAATGGTCTAAATATTTGAGTCACCAATACATAGTTACCAGTGACAATTGAGAAGAAACTAAACCTAGGGAACCCAATGACTAAACCTAGGGAACTCCTGTATTTAAAATTTGGAATTGAAATGTATATACAGCCAACAAGACTCAAAAGGAGTGGCCTGCAGGGTAGGAGGAACATGAGGAGAATGTGCCTCATACAAGCAAGTATTTGAAGAATGAAGAGTGGCCATATGAGTCAAATGCCATGGCAAGACTGAGGAAGATGAGGACTGATAATCATGCTTTGTATGTGATGTCCTTCAGGAGAACAGTTTAGTGAAGTGATAAAGTACAAACTAGTATAACCTCTGTGGAAAGTAACATGGAGATACCTCAAAGAGCTACAAGTAGAACTACTATTTGATCCAGCAATCCCATTACTTGGCATCAACCCAAAGAAACAAAAGACATTCCATAAAAAGGACATCTGCACTCGTACACAATTCACAAGTGCAAAGATGTGGAAACAACCCATCTGCCCATCAGTATATGAGTGGATTAATAAAATTTGGTATATGCATACCATGGAGTTCTACTCAGCCAGGAAAAGCAATGGTGATCTAGCACCTCTAGTATTATACTGGATAGAGCTGGAACCCATTCTACTAAGTGAAGTATCCCAAGGATGGAGAAACAAGCACTGCATGCACACACCATCAAATTGGTATTAACTGATCAACACTTATGTACACATATAGTAGTAATATTCATCAGGTGCCAGGCAGATGGGAGGGGGATGAGGGGATGGGTACATTTACACCTAATAGGTGCAGTGAGCACTGTCTGGGGGATGGACACGCTTGAAGCTCTGACTCCGGTGGGCAAAGGCAATATATGTAACCTAAACATTTGCACCCCTGTAATATGCTGAAATAATAACAAAAAAACCTTCCTAGAGCTGATTTGAGAGAGAATGAAGTAAGGACCTTGGGGCAGAGAGCAAAGCATTCTCTTGAGAATAGGGCATGAAGAAATGAAGCTATACAGAGAACCTCAGGGACAACTGCAGGAGCCACCACCTACAATCCCAAATCCATTCAAATGGTGAAAGATAGACATGTGGAAAAATCTTAATTTGTACCTATTTTAAACTGTGAGCTCAATAATACTATAATATTAATTTCTGATTTAATTGTGATATTCCTCAAAATCTATTTATTTGCAATACTGTATCATTCTTTTTCTCTGGATAACAAAAGTCCAAAAAGTTTAATATGTTTCAATAATGTTCCTGTAGCATTTCATGCACACATCTGGGAGATGATTCTTATTAACATTCCATGCTGGGGAGTGAGGCATCCAAAGAGGCATTTCTTACTTGAGTTAAAAGTATAGTCCCAGTCCGGAGCTAGCTATGAGCTGTCAGGAGGTTTGGCTGTTGAACATACACTTTTTGTCTTCTGCTTTGTAAACACTAATTCAGCATCCTGAAGTGAGAAATTTTTTTTCCCAGAATTTTGTGGAAATGTGGTATTTTTGAAAGCATTCATCCAAGAAAACAACTAGCTATAAACTTTATCTATGGACAATACCACCATGTTTCCCAATTTTTGCCTTTAAAAAGTGAATGCATTTGTGCCACCATGCCCCTTTGGTAGAAATTGTTCCCAGGTACACTCCTCTGCTAGCAAAGACCAGTGATAGTTGAAGAACTAATATTTTCTTAAACAATTGTGTAAATTGAGAATGGGCATAACCTCTAAAAATTGGGTGATCATACAACTTATTATCTTCTAAGTAAGACTATATAAGTTAGCATGTAGTCAATTTGTCAACACAGTAAGAATTACACATTGTGAAATTGATTTATGACATAGATATATGGGGTGGAGAAGATCAACTTGTGCAATTAAAATTATACCAGGGAATCATTTGTAACTCTAATCCACAACATCTCACCCACTTGTTAGGCACTGTGGTTTAATGAAAAGAACATACGTTTTAGAGTACCTGCCTTTCAGTCCCATTCAACTGTTTACAACCTGTGACCTTAATGAAGTTATTCCTCATCTAAACAAGGATTTAAAAGACCTATTGTATGGGTAATCATTGATCTTAAGAAGTCACCTGCAACAATGCATGGCACAGGGGAGCCCATTGATGGACCTATAATTCATCCTAATTATTTTAAAAATTATATAATTATATGTACATTACACAAACGCAGAAATTTTTGAAAATAGAGAAAATTATAAAGAATATTTTCCATATGCTCTAATCCTAAAAGATGACCCATGTATGATTTTGCTATATTTTACATGTATCTTCTGTATACATGTATGTCAATATTTGATATTATAAATGCCAGTATTTCAAAATAATTTTGTGTGCTTATTTTTTTTTTGATTTATTAAGATTGCTCCAACATTTTTTAAATTATTTATTCAAAAATAAGACTTAGAGTCCATTAAATAGAGTGCTTCTTTTGCCAGCCACAAATACTGAGTTAACACAGCAAATATGAAATTAAAAGGAAAATATGAATGAACAGACAAGATTAAAGGAATTTGGTAAGGACAGGAAGCAGGAATGAAAATATCCTGAATGGCATGGCATACTCTACCTTCCAGAGCACAAGCCAACTGTGCAGCTGCTGGGCTAAATATTACCACCTTATTTGCTGGAATGTTGGGCCATCCATGGGATATGGAGGAAGAGAATAGGTTAGTTGGAGCAATGAGGCACTCCAAAGGAAAATGTTAATAAATGAGTACAGAAATAATTTTGCGTTTTGCCAACAAAAAAGGCAGAACACTGTATCCCAGTAGAATATCAGCCATGGCAGGAATCAGGCAGCCCTGGCAAACATTACTAACATAAAATACTAGAGAGTCTTATCCAGACACCAGCAATGAAATAAATAAACTATAACTACTTCACTATTCCTTGCTATCAATCTGCATCTAATATTACCATATTATATCTATATTATATTCATTGAGAAAGAGATTTTTAGAAGTATAATTACTAAAACAAGGTGGAAGGAATACTGTCATTTGTATGAAAATATCATAATTAATTTTACCATTTCTTTTTTTGTTGGACATTTGAAGTTTTCTAATTTTGTTATTGCATTTAATGCTGTATACTACATTACATATATTATGTATATTACATGTAACTGTATGTAATATTTGCTCTCATCAATGATTTTGAAAATTATTTTCTTAGGAATAGTATTACTGGATAAATAGATTTGAAAATCATTGAGATTTAGAGACATATTGGAAATTGCTTCCACAAAGATAGTATCAACTTGTATTTTGGCTAGCAGTGATTGAAAGTGCTCTCAAGAGTACTTAATAATACATTTAACAAATATTTTTTGCACTTAAACAGTTCTCTCAAGAGTACTTAGTACTACATTTAACAAATATTTTTTGGCTTACAAGGGGCCAGTAACCATTACAGTCTCCAGAGATATAGTGGCAAACAAACATCTCTGCTACTGTGGAACTTAACTTCTAAATAGACAAAAGCATTTCAAAACTGATGAGTGCCTTAAAGACAATTAAGCAAAGGAAAGAAATTGAAAGTTATTGGCATGCAAGGATAGAGAACATTAGATAAGGTGGCCAGGAAGATCTCTCTGAGGAAGGGATATTTAATCTGAGTTCCGAATGATGATAAGGATCTGCCATTTGAAGAGCAATGGACGACGAGTAAGATGTGCCACGTTTGGGGGATGGACATGCTTGAAGCTCTTACTCGAGGGGGAGGGGGGCATGGGCAATATAAGTAACCTTAACACTTGTACCCCCATAATACGCTAAAATAAATAAAATAAATAAAAAATTAAAAAAAAAAGAAAAAAGAAAAGGTTATTAAAAAAAAGAAGAAGAAGAGCAATGGAAAGAGTTTCCTAAACTAGAATTACAGTGAGTGCAAATGTCCTGAGGCAGGAAGGGCTTAAGTTATTTAAGGAAGGAAAGAAAGCCAGTGTCACTGAAGGTGAATTAACAAGGTGAAGAGTAGGAAAAGATAAGAAGAGTAGGGTAAGAGAGGACCAGATAATGCAGTGTCTTCTCTACTAAAGGAAGACATTTACATTTTATTCAGTTATTGAAGAGTTTTAAACAGGACAGGGATATTGTACTAGTTTGCTAGGGCCACCAGAGCAAAGTCCCACAGAATAGGTGGCTTAAACAACAGAAATTTATTTTCTCACAGTTCTGGATGCTAGAAGTCTAAGAGCAAGGTGTTAGCAAGTTTGGTTTCTTCTGAGGCCTCTCAGCTTGGCTTACACATGGCCACTTTCTTCTGCTGTCTTAACACAGTCTTCTTTTTGTGCCTGTGTCCTAATCTCCTCTTCTTATAAGGACATCATATTGGATCAGAGCCAACCCATTGACTTCATTTTACCTTAATTATTAATACTTCTTTAAAAGCCCTATTTCCAGGTTAGGGCTATATTCTGAGCTATTGGTGGTTCAGGACTTCATATGAATTGGTGGCAAAGGGGTTTAAAATTCAGCCATAACTGATATGATGTCATTTTCATATACATACATAATGAGTGAGATGTGCACCGTCTGGGGGATGGTCACGTTTAAAGCTCAGACTTGTGGGGGACGGGGGGACAAGGGCATTATTTGAAACCTTAAATTTGTACCCCCATAATGTGCTGAAATAAAATAAAATAAAGTTTAGAAAAAAGAAAGAAACAAAAACACAAATAAAAAAAAAGTGTGTCAAAGTTCAGGACAGAGTTGTGAGGGCAAGAGAAAGATAAGACACCCCAACACTGGAGTTTGAATGGCACCTCAGAAACAATTCCCTTACATATTGGGTAAATGCTTTTAGACAACTCTCAGAGATGAAAATATCTCAGGATATTTTATTTATTGATTTTTGAATTTGTATTTTATTTTTATAATGTTAGTTTTTAACTGCTGACGTAATGAATTATCATAAATTTAGTGGCTTAAAACAACAGATATTTACTATTTTATAGTTGTGCAGGTCAGAACACTAAAATGGGTCTCGTTAGGCTAAAATCAAGGTGTTGGCAGGGCTGCATTCCTTTTGTTGGTTCCAGAGGAAAATCTGTTTCTTTGTCTTTTCTCACTTCTCGAGGCTGCCTGTATTCCTTGGCCACCTTCCTCCATCTCCAAAGCCAGTAACAGAGGGTTGAGTATTTCTCATACCACATTAACCTGACCTCTTTTTCTGCCCCACTCTTTCATTTTTAAGGATCCTTGTGATTGCACTCTGAGCCCACATAGATATATTCCAAGATAATCTCCAGATCTTACCATCAGCTGGTTATCAACCTTACTTCTGTCACCCTTAATTTCTGTTTTTGTTTTTTTTTAATAATCTAACATATTCATAAGTTTCAGGAATTAGGATTCAGCCATCTTTGAGAGGCCATTATTCTGTCAAACACAAAGATCAGAATTATGCACAAAGTTAAATAAATTGGATTGAACTTTCCTCTAGAGGAATTGATGGGGCCCTAGTCATCCTTGTATCTGATATACAAGGCCATGAATTTGTTGGAGAACTAGAGTATGCGCTCAATTTTAGTTTTAAAGCCCTACATAAGATATCTTTTCATGGGATACTTAATAGTTAAGAACATCAACTCTGAAACCAAAAAACCAGAACCACATTATATGGTCTTTGATACATGACTTAGCCCTTCGTTTCAGTTTCTTCAGCTGAAAAGAGGGGATAATAAAAAATTTACGTACATTGCATAGGGTTGCTGGAATAATCAGATGAGATTAGCACTTAAACCTGCTAGAAGGATGTCTGGAACATAGAAAGGGCACAGGTACTAGGAAAAAAGTCCTGGTGTACTAAAAGGCTTTTTCTTCCTTTCCCAATATCTGCCTGGAGAACTCAGAGAAAGAGATAGGAAGTGGGCCAAAATGGGTTTTCATAACTTTGCTCTGGTTCTCATATTGTTTTTGAGGGTGGAAGAATGAAGTCCCCTACCTATGCTATTCATCTGATAAAGGGCTAATAACCAGAATCTACAAGAACTCAAGCAAATCACCAAGAAAAAAATCAAACAACCCTGTTAAAAAATGGGCAAAAGAAGATAGACTAATGACCAATAAACATATGAAAAAATTCTCAATACCACTAATCATCAGAGAAATGTAAATCAAAACCACAATGAGATCTCACCTAACCCCAGTAATAATGGCCTTTATCAAAAAAGTCCCAAAACGATAGACACTGGCATGGCTGCCAAGAGAAAGGAACACTTTTACATTATTGGTGGGACTACAAACTAATGCAACCTCTATCGAAAATAATATGGAAATTCCTCAAAGAACTAAAAGTAGATCTATCATTTGATCCAACAATCCTAATACTAGGTATTTACCCAAAGGGGAAAAAAAATCATTTCATTGAAAAGACACTTGTTCTCAAATTTTTATAACAGCACAATTCATAATTGCAAATATGTAGAATCAACCCAAGCTCCCATCAATTCATGAGTGGATTAATAAAATATGGTATATGTACACCATGGCATACTATTCAGCCATAAGAACATGAGTTAATACCTTTTACAACATTCTGGGTGGAACTGGAGACCATCCTCTTAAGTGAAGTATCACAAGAATGGAAGAACAAACACCACATGTACTCGCTATTAAATTGGAACTAATCTATTAGCCTCATGCACACAGATGGAAGTAAAACTCAATGGAAATCATGCAAGTGGGAGGGGCAAGAGGGGATGGGTGAAATAGCACCTAACAGGTACAATGTACACTATTTGGGTGATGGGCACCATTACAACTTTAACTCAAGCAATACAAAAGCAATTCATATAACCAAAATATTTGTCCCTCATAATATTCTAAAATTTTTAAAAAATGGAAAAAAAAGTAGTTCAAATTCCAATTATTTTCCTGGACTCTGAGAAAGATGAATAGACCAGTGGGCCTATTCCTTGGAGAAGAGCAACCTCAAACTGTTCCATGAGACTGCTTTTCTTTGAAGTGACTTGCATCCCCTCGTTTGATATAGTTTGATACATAAAGTGATAAAATTTAGAATAATGAATTCTACCCATTTTTTGGTATGCTAGGCTGCTCTGACATTCTTTTAGCCCCCAAGTTATGCTTAACATATTTAACTAAAGCCTTGTTCTACCATTATCTTAGTCAGTAAAAGAGGTAAACATGATTAATATCTATATTGATAGCCATAAATATTTCCAAATATTCTAATATACCTAGATTTGACACATACAAAAATCCATATCCTAAGCAATATTTCTACAGAGTCCCTGAACCAGATGTGGTTATAAAATGGTAGAATAGAAAAGTAAGGAGACCTCAAATAAGTAAAGAATTCTTTCCTAAACCTCTCTCTGCCATACTGGCCAGGTTTGAGGTTTCAGAGTCAGAACATTTTTTTTTTTAAGTTTTCTAAGGCATAATAGACAAATAAAAATTGTATATATTCAAGGTATACAATATACTGATTTTATATTGTACTGTATATTGTGAAATAATTACCACAATCAAGTTAATCAACATATCTATCACTGCACATAGTTACCATTATGTGTATGCGTGTGTGTTTTGAATACTTAAGATCTGCTTTCTTAGCAAATTCAAGTATACAGTACAGTATTATTAACTACAGTCACCACGCTGTACATTAGATCCCCAAAACTTATTCATCTTACAACTGAAAGTCTATATCCTTTGACTAACATCTCCCCATTCTTCCCATCCCCAGCCCTGGAAACTACCATTCTGCTCTCTGCTTCTATGACTGAAGTTTTTAGATTCCGCACATAAGTGAGATCATGAAGTACTTGCCTTTACAGATCCAGGGCCTATTAAGTGGCAAAGGTCATTTGCATTCTCACAGTTCACCTCAGCGTCTTTAACACCATATTTTAGACAACTGAATTTAAGTCACAAACTTATTGTAAGATTGTATGCCTGTATTTTTTTTCTAGTGTTTAATGAATATTTATTACTTTATATGTATTTATATTATAATTGGAATTACATGTGCTGACCTGAAAGATGATGAAAAACTGATATTAATGTTGCTTTAGTGGTATTTAGACGTGGTGTTTCCAGCATCCTCACCAAGTGGTTTGTGGACTCCATGCTCTATTTCCCAAGGCTGGATGAAAACAACCACAAAAAAAAAATTATTTTATGCCATTTTTTAGCTAAACAATATGGAAAATGTGGTATAAAGAAATTATATTTATTAATATTAAGCAGCTTATATGACCCGGATAGTTCATTTTATTTATGACCAACAATCATTCAAGAGACATATTGTTATCCCCACTATAGATTAAGAAAATGAGTCAAAGTTAAGCAATTGGCCCAATTCAGACAGCTGGTAAGCAGCTGAAGGCAAATTCCTGAGTAATCATCTCTGAAGTCTTTGACTTCAAGCCCAGCTTCTAGTCACTTACTACTCTGCCTCCTTCAGACCCTGTTTTTCAAACTGAATGTACTAGCTAGAGTGATGCTACCTGATATGTATTAAGTACTGCAGTCAGTCTTAAATCAGAATTTCCCTGTGGATTTTGAGACCTGTAAATAGCACTCCATTGAACCTGGTGGTACATGATTAGAAAGCCCTGCACACTGGCAGCAATGACATTTCCATTACTCTGCTTTCTGCTGATTCAAAATGTTACATGGATTTATATAGTGGGAGTGACTGAATTACATGTATGTGCCAGAGAGAGTCCAAAGAATATAATAAAATATACACTTAGGAAAAAACCTATATCCCTGCAGAGTTCAATATTAGAAGTGTTTTAAAATAATCTATGTGTACCTCACTTCAGACCTATTCTGCTAAAAAAAAAAAATCTCAAGTGGAACAAATCTACCATTTTTATTTGGCCAAAATTTATCCAGCGGCCATTTCCACTCACCAAAAAGTCTAACATGGATATGGAAAGATTATAGTTAGCCTATTACTGCTCGGAATTTTATATGCTAACTGAATAAACAATTTCTCTTGTATGATATTATTTCCATTCTACTAAGGTTTTAAAGTGTTTCTGCTTTTGATTATCTCATTTTATTGAGCAAGTGCTTATTCCTTTCCCTGAGAAAAGAATTCTTTTTCCACTTCAATAGTCATCCACAATCCTTCATAGTTACTTATAGTCTAACATCTGGTATTTCTACATAAAACACCAGAAAACCCCTGAATCATAGTCGGAAGAACTAACTAAAATATCAAGTGGTGTATAAATGATATACTTCACAGAAAGGAAAAAAAATATCGTTTCCTGCTTGGTATAACTACTCTTCAGAGAACACAAACAATGCCCACATTATTGTATCTATGTGGAACAGATCCTGGTATTAAAGGCCTAACTGTTCTTCCATTGATGTCCAAGTGTAATTCCTTTTAGAGAAACTAAAAATGAGCTCCTAACAGACTTACTCACTCACATACTCCATTGTGTGGACACATTGCAAACTGGGGCAGAGCACTAAGACTTGACCCACTTACCACTGTCAGATGGTTCTGATCAATGTCTCAGGCCTGTTAAAACCTTGCTATTAGGGGATTAAGGGAAATAACAGATCCCTCCTGTAACAGATTCCTCTCCAGAGCCTTTGCCTATTCTTGGGACAAAATGGGCAAGTTTTTTTAGTTCCTTCTCCAAACTTATGCCAATAAAATTACATACTCTGGTTCTATAAAGTGTAGTTGAACTCGATATAGAAACCAGTCTGTAAAGATCCACAGAATTCCTGTATTTTTACCTAAAAATTATATTTTAAATTCAAATAATGTAAAAGAATTATTCTTTGTTCATGCAATACATTTTCTTGCCTAATAAAATAACCAGAGTCCCCCAGAGCTCATGTGTTTTGGCAGTCTCCACATACAAAGACCACAAAGCCAACATTAAGTGCTCAAGAACCCCGAGTCCTGGTATTCACACTGCTTGCCCCCGTCCTTCCTCCAGGTCATTCACCTGGTCCTCAGTGGCCTTCCCTGCTGCTCTTTCTGTTCTCCTTCTTGGCCATCACAGCCTGTCTCCCTTCCTGTTTCTAATGAGTAGATAATTTATTACTCACTCCTTCATGGTACACAGCCTCACTGTGTGAGCCCATGGCTTCCTTTGTAGGTGGTATTCCTGGTGTTGGACCTGTGGTCTCTCTGGCTTTAGGAAAGTGGTATTGATGCCCCTGGAAACTCAAACCATAGCCCAAGCTCCAGCCCCAACATGTAGGGTCCAGCCTCAGTTTGGCCTCTGGCCTACTTAATAGAAATGATCACCCAGTGACTGAACAAAGTCATTCTTAGCCTTGGAGTATTTGTATGGGGCTTTGATACTTTCCACCCTTGTACTGGCACATGTAACAAATTGCTCTTATTTTAAGGCAACATAAAATTATTTTTATTAAAATTACGCCTGTGCTTGATCATTGGACCAAACTCACAAATAATGATAAAAATGTCTAATTATTAAGAATATTGTGGTTGGTTTCTACTCTGATGTTGAGCGTCAGCACTTGATAAAAATGTCTTTAAATTTCCACCATGGCTGACCTTTTGACAGATGGGGATTTATTTCTGTTTCTATTCAAGCTCTGACAATCACTAAACCTCTCTTAACTTTACACCTTCTTTTATTTTCCCTTTCTCTCTACTGTTTATAGCCAAGGGTTTGGGACAGTGGGTACAGCAAAGATATCTTGTCCCCAGTCTTTCCCTAGATGCTTCATTCCCTTGGAGAATCTTTGCTCTCCTCTCTCTCTTTGATTCACTAAAATTCCATATGTCTCAGCTGGTATGTGGCCCCTGCCCAGCTTTGTCCTATGGGTTATACATTTTTCCAGACTAAGGGAAATTGCCTGATCGGCCATAGTGTTTTGACTGGAACCTGGGTGGTCTAGAGAAATTCTTTGCCTGATGCTAAATTAATTCCTAAAGAGCATTTGCTAGCAAAGAAATTTGAATGGCTATAAGAGAGTGGTTAGGTATAGAGTAAAAGGTAACCACAGTAAGGCACTATGTGAGAAGCTGGCATTTGTATATGAGGCTGCTGAAATTTCGGAAAGCTGGGCCGCCAACAATAACTTTTATTCAATGTAACATGAGTTTTGGTTCTATAAATATATTATTTTTGTTTGAAATTTATCTTTAAAATGTAGGGCCCCAGAAAAGGAATTGTAAGTAAAATATTCTGCCATTAGAAATTTTGCGTTTGGTTTTGATCCAAAAACATAAGCAGGAAGGTGATTTGTTTGTTAATGTTTGTGCTTCCTGTACATTAAAGTGTATTTAGTGCCCATCAGTTCATGAGTGGACAACTAAAATGTGGTATATGCTCACAATAGCATATTACTCAATCCTAAGAAACAGCAGTGAGCTAGCACCATTTATGCTATCCTGGATTAAGCTTAAGCCCATAATACAAAGCGAGATGACACAAGATCTGGAAAATGGGCTGCACATCTACTCGCCATCAAATTGGTACTGACTGACTAAAACTACGGTGCTCAAAAAACGGTAGTGTTCAACGGGGATTTGGGGGGGAGATCCACATCTTAAGGAAGTGGCGAGCATTGTGGGGGAGAAGGAATTACCTCTATCACTTTTTAGGGAGAGGTAAAGATATACATTGTAACCAAAATGTCTGAAAAAAAATCTATAATCGGGAAGTGGGCAGGTGGAAGAGGGGAGGATGGGAAGGGTGTGTACTTACATGGTGGGTGCGGTGCACACCACCTGGAGGCTGGACACGCTAGAAACTCTGGCATAGTGGGGTGGGGGAGGGGGACAGGGGCAGGATATGTAACCCTAACAATATCTGTACCCCCATAATATAAAGGAATTAAAATAAATAAATAAATAAAGTGTATTTTCTAAAATAACTTATAAGTTCTCTTTGTGAGATATTATTAAATACTAGAATCAGTCACAAATCAATATTTTCTATTTCTGATGCCTAAGAAAAATAGAACTCTGCTAATAATTGCCACATTTGTGGATATGTAGAATTTCAATTCAAGAATTATGGTAATAATTACAAGTTTTTCAATGTATTCAATGAAGGATTTTTTCCATATATACTCTGATTTTCTGATGAATTATTTAATCTGTTTCAATGTGCTTTAAAGTGGGAAGAACTAAAGAATAGCTATGATAATATTAATTATTAATTAATTAATTATTAATATTAATACATGTGGAAGAAACATAGCGATCTTGGTGATTCAAATTTAGGTATACTTCTTGGGTAGAAATTGAAAGATCTTGTAACATTTACATTCTTTTGTATATAATTAAGCCTTGCCTTTGTATATAATTTTATATTTTTACTAGCTTTTTCACATGATTAACTTTTTGATCCTCCTAACAAAATTATGAGGTAAATGGGATACATATTTTTAATACCATTTTACAGATTAGAAAGTTGACATCAGACAGGCTGTACAGCTTTTGATTATAAATCATGCCTATGGGGCACTATTCATTAATTCAACAAATACTCATCCCACTATGTTTGCATCACTATTCTAAACAATGGTAGTATGGCAACAAGTAACATAGAAAATATCTCTAAACCTATGTCTCGTAATTCTTATCCCAATGCTGTATCAACTAAAGCACATGGGCTCTTTACTCTGGCAAAGTAAATTTTTAAAAAGACTTTATAATTTTTAAATTGAATCCCAGGATTTATCACTTTATAGAGAATTGGTGGGAAGAAAAAAGAAAAGCATAATGATGATGGGTATTTTAGTCTACTCTAAATAGCTAGATATAACCTAACATCACATCAGAAGATAAGATTTCACGGCATTAAAAAATATTTTGGATTACTTGAAAAACACTGTAGTAATGTCTACTGGCAGGAAGATGACAAGTTACTTCCAACCCCACTCAACTACTTTACCAAGGGTGTGGTAACCCTTTCAGATCCTAAGTGTCTCTGGTTTATGTTGCTGAAGTGTCAACAGTGTAAATGGTGTGATGACTGGTGAATTCTGAGATAGCTCAGACAGCCAGAAACACTCTTCAGAGGTTTGTATTCACATCTTTAAACTTTTTAGGATAAAAGCTTTTTCAATTATTGTATGCAAAATTGATTATTGTTATGTATTTCCACTGGTAATTGGTACTAAAACTAAACAATTATTTGTGCCTTGGATACCTTATTAGCTCAGTGGCTATATAATTTATTGTCCAAACTGGCATACTTGACTATGAGATGGGAGCTATAAGTAAATATGTTGGTTCAAGGGTCACAAACTTGGTACTCTCGCAGTCCAATCACGACTAACAGTAACCCTACTTATAGAGGCCGTACCTTGGTAAGCAAATCTCTAGAGTACATTATCCTACTTATTTTTAAATGTCCCAGTCTAACAATTATCTCAGAATCTTATCTTTATTATTTTAGGGACTTTTGAATATATTACTTTACTCTTCCAGTTAAACAAGAAATTGCCAGACTGAATCAATAGGATGCTTTTGGCTGTATGAAACAGAAAACCCAACTCAAACTTGCTTATTCAATTAATGGAATTTAATGTCTTCCTTTCCAACAAGTTCCAGAGGTAGAGCTGGCACAAGTAGAGGATTTATTCATTGACCCAACATTGACATGAAGGACGTAGTTTTGTTCTCTCTGAGTGTTCTACACTTCTTAGTGTAGGCTTCATCACAGGCAATTATGCCTCATGATCATGGTTTCCACAATCAGATGGTTTCCATGGTCTCTCAGCTCTACGTGTTCCTGTAGTAGCATCAAGTAGGAAAGAGTGTTATTTCCTTAGCAGAAAAAGTCACTATAGATTTTGTGTTTACACTGGCTAAACCCATATGACCATTTTTGAACTATTATTTGCATTCCAGGAGGATGGAATATGCTAATTTGCTTAGCTTATGTCATACACTTCATCTTTAAAATTATAGATGGGGCCAGCTTCTCTGGAATCCAAATGGAAATTGAGAGCTACTGGGATAATGGCCAGAAAGGGTGGGTGGGGATGAAGTAGACATGGAGTCTGAGAGGGCAATAAAAAACTACTGCTACCCAGACATGAAGAAACCTCCCTAAGATATTGGCAATAGGACTTGTGAGGAGGAACCGATTTTAGGGATAGAAACTGAAGCTGTATAAAATGAATTAACTCAGAGTGTATTGTGAAAGATTGGAATCTAAGATGTTTCCAGTATTTCTGGTGTGGGTGACTGACAGGATGGGGCTATTCACAAAGATGGTACCACCACAAAAGAAGTGGGTATAGGGGAGAGGAAGCTGGATTTGAGACATGTCGAGCTTGAATCGACCTTGGACTCTAAAGGTACACTTCCCTACAGGGTTTATTTTGTTTTTTATTAGTTTTCTTTCAGAATCTGGTACTTGCTTAGTATTCATTCTCCATTCTTCCCTGTTCTGTCAAGGTCAGAAATGTGCCTAGTTAGAAATATAAATTTCCCAACCTCCATTACATTTATGTGACCAATGAGACATAAAAAGAAGCCACTGGAAGTTGGAAATGCTCTTTATAGAAGTGGACCCAGCTACCAACTGTACTTTTCGATTTTGCTCCTTTCTCCTTTTTGTTCCCTTTCAGCATGAGTCAAACGATGCACATCTGAATATAAATGTGGAGTTTAAGGAGACATCTTAGATATAAATTCTTCATATTGTTAACATACCGTTAACTTGTATTGAACATACATATTTGAATAATGTATATAACATTGATCTGATGCAGTTTGAGGGATACAGAAGTGATATAAACACACAGTCTTTGCCAACAGGAACTTAATATACATGTACTCACCATTACATTGGTACTAATCAATCAACACTTATGTCCACATATAGAATTAGCAGTCCTCAGGTGTCGGGTAGGCCGGAGCGAGGAGAAGGGGATGGATAAATTCACACCTAACAGGTGCGGTGCGCGCTGTCTGTGGGATGGGCATGGTTGTAGTTCTGACGCAGGTGGTGCAAAGGCAATATATGTAACCAAAGCATTGATTAGAATACATTCATGATGGTTAAATGCTTTTTCTTTACTGACTTGACCAATTTTTTTTTTTTTTTTTGCCTGTGTGACCGCATCATCTAACTATTTTGGTATCATCTGGGCACATTAGGGTTTGTTGTTGCTGTTATTTTTGTTGTTGCTGTTTTAACTCACAGATGATCACAACTCTGAGTTTGTAAAGTCAGTAACATTAGACTTCTGTCGCTGCTTTTAATGTTTGTGTACTGGTTTCTCAGTGTGTAAAATGTGAAGCACAGTGTTTCACAGTTACATGTGGTAAATTAGTATAATAGCTAGCTTTGAGAGTCTATTAATAGAATTATACATTTTATGTTATATATCTCAGTATTGACATTGTGAAATATTCCCCACAAAGAAAAAATAAAACAAACTGAGACAGAAGTATACAACTGGTATTAAACCATTTGACACCAATATAGGAGAAATTGAAATAGAAATTTCCTACTAATTTCAGTCTTTTTTTTAATTTCAGGATAATATAGGGGTACAAACATTTTGGTTACATGTTATGACTTCGTCTCAGTCTTAATGCTTTAGCCATTTAGAAACTGAAACAGCCATGCCAAATCAGAATGTAAAGTAATTACTTTAAAATGGAATGCTGAATAAGACAGCCACATTAAAACTGGGTATATTTTGTGGCCACAGTGCATGAGCTGAAACATACACTTTTTACACCAGTCATTTAGATTTCCTGCCATATTTGGTAATGCAACTTCTGCACATGTCTCTGTGTGTGTCTGTATACACATACACACACACACACACACAAATAACATATACACATAGACACATATACACAAATAACATACACACATTTTATTTCCAAATTTATGTTTTTCATAATAGGGAAACAAATCATGAATCTTTTCAAGCATTAACATGAATTTAAATCAATGGGTGTATTATCTCAAGAAAAGTAAAAATTTATAAATGTTTCTAAGAGACAGAATGTTCAGATCTTTTTTATTTTAAAGGTAAATAATAGATAAAATAATTCAAAAGGGAAAAAATGGAATTCACACACACACACACAAAAAGTACCAAATTGGATAAATATTTTTATGCACGTACACCCTCTCAAGAATTATGGGAATTTCATGATGTTTTAGTGTTTCCCATAAATTTTGTCATAATGGTTATTCCATCAGAACACACTTTAAAAGGTCTATCACTATAGCATGGCATTTATTATTTGATAACAGTACCTTATATTCATATATTTTGTTTTCTAGCACTTTAACATTCAGTCTCTCATTTAATTCTGACCATACCCTGTGAGTTAGACATGATAGATAATGCATCTCCCTTTTATATGGGAGGAGTTGAATTTGGAGAAGATAAGTATTAATAACTGCCCTGAGGCTGCATAAAGAGCAAGGCAGTTTCTAAAGCATCTTCTACAGCTATTTCTACAAGATAAAAGCTGCATTTTGTTGTTATGTATATAGTTTTGATGCCCTCTAAAGCACCAATCACTGGCAAACAAGGAATTAGAAAAATATTGAAAAACTTGTGGGCACAACTCAGTTAAAGACTTGATTCTCCTTAGGAAAATATAATAATTATCCTATTTTTCATGACCAAAGTGTGGCTCTAAAATTTCTCAGAGACTCTCTTATATGAGAGCCAATAATATAGCTAACTGTCAACAACCCCACAATGTCATGTTTACCCTTTAAATACAAGATTGAAGGCAAAAGCAGATGGGATGCCACATACCCTAGACAACTCAATCCATTTCCCCAAATCAGTAGCCCTCAAAATTCCTCCTTACTAACCCATTTGCAAGGTTCCCTTAGACATGAAAACAATTCAGGAAACCCCAAGCCCCAGTCAAGTTGGATGAGATAGCTAGGTCAACCCCTACATTCATTTTTTATTTTCTCCCTACCATCATAAAGCACACAAAAAGTGTCTCAGTCTCTTCATGATACAAGCATAGAATGGCTTCCAAGCTACCCAAAATGGCATTCCACATGGTAACTTGAGTAGGATGAAAGAAATGGCTGAGAAATTATTCATGCCTCAAACAAACTAAAGACCTTCCACCCTGCAATTTGGGCTGTACTCAAGGTCCTACAGAAAGAGCTGCATTCAGGAACTTGGGTGGTCCTGTATTGGCAGGGGCCAGAGGAAAAGTGAAGCAATGCATGAGGCACCAGAGACAAGCCTACAGAATTAAATGCAAGCATGACACTAACTCATCAGTCCAAATCCACCCCTTTCTGTTGTAATGCACACTCTTTTAAATGTAGTGATTTGTTCTTGGACAAAATGTCACACAGTATGTTCTTTCATTCTTAAGTTTTCAATTCAGAACAGTGTGTTCTAAAGGAGACCACAAAAAGTAATTGATACGGCCATGTGAATGGAAGAGAAATCATTTAAATTTATTTTCTTCCACTCTTATACTAATAGAGTTTAAACCTGTAGCATGAAATAGTAAAAAGACAAGAACTTTTACTACAAGAACAATACAAACAGCCAGTTCCATTAATAGTCAAAGAAATGCAAACCCAACTGATAATTGAATAGTATTTTCTCATTTTTGATATTGGAAAAAATTAAAAATAAGTGAAAATAAATTTTAAAAATTCAATTTTGTCTATGATGTAAGGAAACATTCTCATTAACTGCTATTAAACATGTAAATCAACAAAACGTTCTGGAAATCAGTTTGAAATTTTATCAAAAATATTTAATACAGGCAGGAGGAAATTTCTATGTCAGAGTATGATGTATTTTGATATATTATCCACCAGAAAGTCTATAAGAGTTTATGATCCAATCAGAAGATACATAGAGCTGATTGGTTGGATTTCTATTCTGATTGGTCAGCTCCCTGCTGAACTACTTGTAAAATATTTTTATTTTCACCACTAATTATATACCAGCATTCATTTAAATGTATATTCCATAGTAGATATTAATGTAATTTTTTAACTGAATAATTTGGTGAGTACTAAATGATAGTTCTTTGATTTAATTTTTATTCATGTAATTGTTGGGAACATTAAACATATTTCCATATGTTTACTCGACATTGTAATTTTTCTTTTGTATATTGCCTATTTATATTAGAAATGCATCTCTCAGTGATTCATTAGAACTATTTATGCATTAAGAATAGTAACATTTATCATACATATTTTAGACTATATTTTATATTTTTAATACATACAAATTTTTAACATTTTCTCTGAGGTCAAACATAGTTATTTCTTCATAATTTTATGCATAAAGCATTTGAAAATTTTCTCTGCAACATAACATTCTTCATTATGTTTATTTTGATATACATACAGAATTTTAAATTTTTGTTTGTAGTCAAACATCTCTATTCCTTTTAAAGTCATCCTATTTACTCAGAAAGTTCTTAATGCCAAACAAAATAAATACTAACATAGGTTTAATTTTTTTTTGGGGGGGAGACTTAGATGCTTAATGTTTATTGAATGGATAAGTAAATGAATAATACATCTTATACTGTGTGAATAATTACTTTATTCCATTAGACATAATCATTATAACCATTAACTCAAAGTATTTTATCACTATAGAAATAATTCATTTTGGTTGACTTGCTTTAAGAATTATTTTTGGCTTTCTTTCTACCACTATCAGTGATTTAAGCTTCATTATCTTACCCAGATCATAAATTTGTTTTTAAAATGATCAGACTCAAAATGTGCTATTATTAAGGTTGGCATGAGATGTGCACTAGAGTCCTAAACCTACGGTGAAGTCAGGCCCTGAGCCTCCTTCCACCAGGAGGGAAGACAGTGTCTCTCCCAGCTTGAAAATGCCAGAATTTGATATGCAATGAAACATGTATGGAGGCCCATCATCTTATATATCTGAAATCCTTTGTGCCAACTGCATTTAAGAATTCAGAAAAATTTGAATTTTGGACTCATAATATGTCCAATTGGGTCCGATGCAGTACCTTGAAATCAAATATTTCTGCAGTGAAATGTATGCATAGTCGCCCATATAAGACTCAAAATAGCCTCATATCAGTTCAAGTCAGGTTGTGCTGCCAAGCTAGTTATAAAGTATATTTTGGTAGTCTGAACTTTTTGGCTTTCAGAATTGCAGGTAAAGGATACTAGATGAATTACATTGTTGGTTTATATCCTCATGTGTCATTGTCATTAGAGGAAACTTATTTGAAGACTCAGAAAACTTATTTGAAGACTCAGCAAAATCTGGCAAATGACAAGAGATGTACAAGTCAGTGGTGTAAATTGAATGCTATCATTTTCTTGATTGAGGAATGGTCCTCCTCATGTGAAGGACATTTCCTTTGCCTAAGCCTTGGGGAAGGGGATAACATAGGTTTAATATAATTTAATTTTTTTATTTCAGCATATTATGGGGGTACAAATGTTTAGGTTACATGTGTTGCCTTCTCCCCCTTCCCCCCTGGAGTCAGAGCTTCAAGTGTGTCCATACCCAAGATGGCGCGTATCACACTCATTATGTATGTATATACCCATCCCCTCCTCCCCCCTCCCATCTGCCTGACGCCCGATAAATGTTATTCCTATATGTCCACTTTGGTGTTGATCAGTTAATACCAATTTACTGGTGAGTACATGTGATGCTTATTTTTCCATTCTTGGGGTACTTCACTTAGTAGAATGGGTTCCAGCAGTATCCAGGAAAATACAAGAGGTGCTATATCACTATTGTTTCTTATAGCTGAATAGTACTCCATGGTATACATATAACTCATTTTATTAATCCACTCATGTATTGATGGGCACTTGGGTTGTTTCCGCATCTTTGCAATTGTGAATTGTGCTGCTATAAACATTTGAGTGCAGATGTCTTTTTTATAGAGTGTCTTTTGTTCTTTTGGGTAGATGCCCAGTAATGGAATTGCTGGATCAAATGGTTGATTTACTTGTATCTCTTTAAGGTATCTCCATATTGCTTTCCACAGAAGTTGAACTAGTTTGCAGTCCCAAGTTTAATTTTAAATATTTATCTCTTTAATCCAAGTGTAGTTTATTTTGATGTATGTGTGAAGTAAAGACCTTTCTTGAACAGAAAATAACTTTATTTATGAGTTGTGATCTTATTTATAATAAAATAAATACTGACATATGCTGGGATCTATTTCTTAGCTTTCTATTGTGTTCCATTCTTCAGTTTATCCATGCTTTCACAAGTACTAATAATTGCAGGTATGGTATTCTAGCTTTTCTTATTCTATAGTATCTGAGATGACATATCCCTGCTGATAATTTTTTTCCAGTATTTTTGTCTATATTCACACATTTTTATGTCTGCTACACTTTTAAATTAACAAAAATAATGATACAGTAAACTTTGGTTTAAATTGAGAAAAAATATATTTAGCATGATCAGTCCTCCTTTTCAGGTCTATGATATGCAACTCCATTTACTCAAGTCTTTTAAAATAGTTATCATAAAATTTTCCTTTATTATTACTTATTTCAAAATATTAGGGGGCACAAATGTTTTTGTTACATGGATACCTTGTATAATGCTTAAGTTGGGGCTTTTATTGTGCCTATCACCAGAATGGTGTTCATTGTATTAGCTAGGGGTAAGTTTTTACAGCTCTCTCCACCCCTTCTTGGTTTCAATGTCCTTTACATCTCTTTGTGCTTCTGTGTGCCCATCTTTTAGCTCCCAATTATTAGAGAGTCATGTGGTATTTGTTTTTCCATTCCTGAGATAATTCACTTAAGATAATGGTCTCCAGTTTCATCCCAGTTGCTATAAAGGACATTACTTCATTCCTTTTTATGGCTGAGTAGTACTCCATAAATTGATAGGCACTTAGGTTGGTTCCACATCTTTACAGTTGGGAATTGTGCTGCAATAAACATTTGAATGCAGGTATCTTTTTGATAAAATGACTTCTTTGCCTTTGGGTGGATATCTGGTACAGGGATTGCTGGATCAAGTGATAGGTCTACATTTATTTCTTTGAGGAATCTCCATACTGTTTTCCATAGAGGTTGTGCTAATTTGCACTCCCACAAACAGTGGATAAGAATTCCTTTCTCTCTGCATCCATGCCAGCATCCATTATTTTTTGACTTTTTAATAATAACTATTCTGACAGGGGTAAGGTGGTATTTCACTGTGGTTTTAATTTGCATTTCCCTGATGATTAGTGATGTTGAGCTTTTTTTCATATGTCTGTTGGCCACTTGCCCATCTTCTTTTGAAAAACTTATATGTTCGTGTCTTTTTTTTTTTTTTTTTTTTTTTTTTTTTTTTTTTTTTTTTTGAGACAGAGTCTCACTTTGTTGCCCAGGCTAGAGTGAGTGCCGTGGCATCAGCCTCGCTCACAGCAACCTCAAACTCCTGGCTCAAGCAATCCTCCTGCCTCAGCCTCCCAAGTAGCTGGGACTACAGGCATTCGCCACCATGCCCGGCTAATTTTTTGTATATATTAGTTGGCTAATTAATTTCTTTCTATTTATAGTAGAGACGGGGTCTCGCTCTTGCTCAGGCTGGTTTCGAACTCCTGACCTCGAGCAATCCGCCCGCCTCGGCCTCCCAGAGAGCTAGGATTACAGGCGTGAGCCACCACGCCCGGCCTTATGTTCGTGTCTTTTACCCACTTTTTCATGGGGTTCTTTTATGCTCTTACTGATTTATTTGAGTTCTTTGTAGATTCTAGATATTAGCCTTTTGTCATATGTGCAGTTTCTAAATATTTTCTCTGATTCTGTAGATTGTCTGTTTGTTGGTTATTTCCTTTGTTGTGCAGAAGCTTTTTAATTTAAGTAAGCCCTATTCACTTATTTTTGTTATTGCAGCATTTGCCGTTGGAGTCTTAGTCATAAATTCATAGCCTAAGCAGAGGTCTAGAAGAGTTTTTTCTACATTTTCTCCTATAATTCTTATGGTTTCATGCCTTACACTTGAGTCTTTTACCCATTTTGAATTAATTTTCATACATAGTGAGAGATAGGGGTCCTGTTCAATTCTTCTGCATGTGCCTATCCAGTTTTTCCAATACCATTTATTGACTAGGGTTTCCTTTACCCAGTGTATGTTTCTGTCTGCTTTGTGGAAGTTCAGTCAGTTGTAGATAAATGGTTTTATTTCTGGGTTCTTATTCTATTCAATTGGTCTATGTTTCTACTTTTACTTTTATATCAGTGCCATACTGTTTTGGTTACTGCAACCTTATAGTATAATTTGAAGTCAGGTAATGTGATGCTTCCAGATTTGTTCTTTCTGCTTAAGATTGCTTTGACTATTTGGGCTTTTTTAAAAATTCCAAATGAAGTTTAGGATTATTTTTTCTAGATCTGTGAAATATGACATTTTTATTTTGATAGGTTTGTAAATTACTTTGGGCAGCATGGATTTTGTAACAATGTTAATTCTACCAATCCCTGAGCATGGATGTTTGTCATTTGTTTGCATCATCTATGATTTCTTTCATCAGTGTTTTGTAGTTTTCGTTGTAGGGATCTTTCACCTCCTTGGTCAGTGTATTCCTAGGTATTTTATCTTCTTTGTAGCTAACATGAACAGTACTGAGTCCTTGAATTGATTCTTAGGTTAGTTCTCAGAAAATTTTTTAGTTTTTTTTATATCAGTCTTGGTTATATGATTAAATTATTCTTAAGTGGGTTTCTCTTATTGATTTTCATTTTTATTTTATATTAAAGTAGTTATTTAGATTATTTTCTATAAAGTTTTAGATCGATTCTTTCTTAAAACATACTTTTACAACTTACTTTTATTTAGCCATTTTTCTGAATTAAAAAAAATTGTTTTCAGATTACTTTAAAATGCTGCAGTCAATTGCATCTAAAAGTTATCAAAATTTATTTCTTTCTGATATTTAAGTCTCATGTTTCTGATTAAAATATTATTGTATCACCTAGGAGTTATCAGAAAATATTAAATAATAACATTGACTAGTTGTATTATTTGTCTTATTCCTGACTTTAATGAGTAGTCCATAATGTGTTACCATTAAACAAAAAACTGAGAATTGGAAAAAGAATATTCTTTAACAGATTAAAAAATATTCTCCTATTTAATATTTTCTAAGAATTTTGAATCATTATTGAATGCAGAATTTTAGTAAGTAAATTTATTCTTGACTTTTATTCATATACTCATGTAGTCTTTTCCTTGCAAGTTTTTCATATAGCATATTAGCTTTTCTAATGAGAAATTAAACTCATGTTTCAATTATCTATTGCTGTATAACAAACCACTCAAAATTTACTAACATAAAATAACCACCATTTTATCTTCTCATTACTCTATGGGTCTGCAATGTGGGCTGTGCTCAGCTGGGAAGTTGTTCTGCTGGTTCCACCTTGGCCATTTACACAGCTGAAGTCCATTGAAGTCATCTGGCCGCTTGATAGAGATTGAATGGCTTAAGATGGCCTCACCGACATGGCTCATCCTTGGTGGTTGCTGTTAATTGGTCCTGCTTCCTTCCAGCTGTCCTCCAAATCATTTTCCACATTACTACCATAGTGATCTTTGTGAAATAAAAACATGAATATGCATTTTTCTTGCTTGAAATCTTTCCCCAGGTCCTTTTCTTAGACTTTAAAGTTTATCCTCTTCAGCAAGATATATAAAACCCTTCATGATCTGGCCTCCGCCTAACTCTCCTGCTACCTAGAGACTGGAAAACTAATTATAATATTTGTAAAAATGATGAGGTAATATTGGCATTTCCAGAGAATGGGATGGGGGAATAGTACTATATGCTTTGCAAAAGCCCACACCCTAAAGTGATGATGTAATTTACCATCCCAACCAGGAGAGTTTTGAAAGTGAAAGAGGGTTCTCTTAATAATTATGCCAGAATAAAAGGCATGAACCAGTACTGCCCTGACCCAGCAAGGACTGACTCTATCCTTTGCCCATATTTACCCATATCTTCACCTCCACCTCAATCCTCTAACAATGTACAATCATAGTTCTAGAACTTACCCTGCTGCTTCTTGTCACCAATGCCTGGAACAAATGTTCTCTCTTCTTAGAATGTATTTTATCTTTTTAAACTGGTCTCCAATTTTCTCATCAAAATGTCAACTTCCATCAAGTTTCTTCTCAGAAATCTACCCTGAATCTTCACATTGAGTTAGCCATATTTTCTTTTGTTATATCTATTCCTTATATATAATTTACATAGATAATTGGACCCTGAATATATGTTTTATGTATCCTTTCATGGGGAACTGAGAATTTCTTTTTATACCGCCTTTTTTGTTAGAGGGAGTGTAGCAGGTATAATTTTTAGGTTTCAGGAAAGATATTAATTTATTTTTTATTCTTTGGGTGTGACAAGGTGCAGAATGTGCTAAATAGGGGGACCAGAACTAACGAGTCACTTTCTGCCCACACAAAGTGTAGTTATAGCCTGGGATATTGAAAAAAAAGCACAAATCCAAAAATTATTAGTATTTGATTTTATAGTATATGCTATTTTTATAGCAGAAGATTTCTCTTCTTAATTGTTGTGTCCTTAGGCTCAAATGAGCAATAGTCCGGAAATACTGACCACATGACAGCTAGCAATGAGAAGCAGAGTCTGGCCTGGGACCATCAGGGAGAAATCACAATAGGAAGGTAAAATTTGCCTCGGTTAATTCACAAAATAAAAAATTGTCAATTTTGAAGATAAAGTGCCATCTATTCATTCTGCAACTTCAGCTTTTCCTTCAAATAGCAGAATGCAAATTCTCCTACTTGCAGATTCATATATTCCATAGCACATGATAGACAACTTACCAGATGACAGTTTCATGGCATAATACCCTTTACCAGCTACTAATTGAAAATTAACTCATGGCAAATTTATATTAGATGTCTGGAAGGAAACTGCTTAAGTTTTCTTTAATGCATCCTTGAGATCAAACTTCTGGCATGAAAATGGAAAATAAGCTAAAGAATATTAATAAATGTTAATAAAATACTTTAAAATGTATTAGTGTATAGAAAATTTGCATGGCAAAAATTTTTGCTCTGGAAAACAGCTTGAAATGCTTGTCCCTTAAAACTCCATAGATGATTTCCATATTCACATCTATATTTGTCACGCCAGAAAAGGATGAAAGGGAGGAAGGAAAGGAATGTTAGTGTCTGGGGAAGAACAGGAAAGCCTGATGTGCTTCAGGGATTTGGGTTTTACATCATACATATTTAAGACGTTAACTCACACCAAAGATAGATCATCAAGCCTTTCCCTTAATTACATATATACACTATTGTGGAAAAACTTGCAGAATTAAATGTAGTGCTTTTATTCAGTATTCCTTTGGGACATTTGACAAATCCACAACTGAAGTAAAATTTCAGTTGGAAATGCTTCTAAAAGGAATGCCACGTTTTCCATCTATTCACTGGCTTCTAGCTACTTACATTCGTGCCTTAATTTCTTAATAATATCTCAAACTATGAAGTCAGTGATATTTTACTGTGGAAATAATGAGTTGAGAACCAAAACATACTAAAGAGCAGAACTGATTTTCATGTTTACTTAAGGACTTTCTATGGCATAGTGATTTTCAAATTAAGTCCTTATCTCTATTGTAAAACTTACTTTCATGGGAGAATTGCAGTTTGGAAAATGGCCTCCCTCTTGTGATTAAACTTGGTTCTTCATAGCAGCATGCTGCAATCATTAGGGCTTATAAAATTTCTTTTTGGCAGATTTGTAAGCAAATTACATCTCCATTGGGGTCTGTGTGTCTAAAGGCAGAAGATGCACTAACTGAACTCACACAATCGTAGAATTCAATGGAATAGGTTATTGAATTGCCATGGTGAACTATCAAGTAATGTGAGACTTCCATCCTTTTTTAATATTACCTTAAAATCAAGGCTACAAAGACAATTCCAGGCAATCTGTGTAAAAAATATTCTCTTTAAAAGAGAATATGATTAATAGAAAATGATTTCTTCTTTTTATGATCCATATTCCCGATATAAACTACTTTGACAAAGTTTATATCATAGAATTAATTATTTTTATATTTCTAAATGTTGTTATATTTGACTTTATATAGTCTAATATATGGATTATTGACCAAATAAATTTTGATTATTAATATTTAGCATAATATCCAGAAATTTTTAAAAAGTCTCATAATCTATGATACTGATTTCTATATGGAATATACCTTAGAGTAGCAGTCCCCAAACTTTTTGGCACCATGGACTGTTTCCATGGAAGACAATTATTCATGGAAGACTGGAGGGTGGTGGGAGTGGGGAATAGTTTCAGGATGATTCAAGTGCATTACATTTATTGTGCGCTTTATTATTATTACATTGTAATACATAATGAGATAATTATACAACTCACCATAGGTTGGGGATCCTTACCTTAGAGACTTTCTTTAGTTTAAATGAGATTTAGCATTAGAAATCACCCCAAGTTCTGTCACATAGAAAACTGAGGTCATAAACATCTTAAAGTCACAAATGAAACGAAAGGTATTTAGGATGACATGTATATCAATTTAATATTAAATTCCCAAATATAAACACACATCTTACCTTAGGAAAGTTCATGGCTTTTCTCCCCAATTGTTTATCTTCCTAAAAGGAGGAAGAAATGAAAGAATCAAAGAGCGATGGGAAGTTAGAAATGGAGGCAGCAATTCAGTCAGCTGTCCTAAGTCAGGCACAAAGCACTCCCAGGTGGAAATGATTATTGCCTTTGTGAAGGTGATTTCACAAGGAGGTCTGATCCTCTGCCTCCCCATTACCTCAATTGGCCTGTGAGTGGATTGATATCAGCGTTTCCATTCCTATTAGCTTAAGCCTCTGCTCCACCATGATAATAGTGAATAATACACCTGGAAGAATTATGATCCGAATTTGACTGATTAACCTTATTTATGGAAAACAAAATAATATATAAGAAAAACCTGGAAGTGGCAGCTATAAAATAAAGTGGCTAGTGAGACTTGAAATACTAAAAAAAAAAAAATTAGCACATTGGAGAAGAAAAGATTTTGAAAGGTAAAAACAAATCAACTGTTGCAATTAAAATACTGTGTAAATTATTTAACTTCTAGAGCTTATTGAAGTTATTCATTTCCCATTTATTTGCTGAAAGAAAATGGATAACCAAACAGAAAAACAGATATATAGAATTTATCATAACTAAATTTAGAAAGAAAATTTGGAAGGAGACTGAGAGAAAAAGATATATAGTAAAAATGGTAATCAGTACTGCCAACAAAACATGGTCAGGCATAAAACCTGGCTCTTAACTTTGAGGAGTGAGTACAGCAGAAACCAACACTTGCTTTCTTTTCCTCCTGGACACATAGACTGATTCCCCAGTTCCCTTGCAGTTATAGTAGCCACATGACCAATAAAGTGTGAGCTACAGAGATGTGCACCGCTTAAACACCTCACATATACAAGCCTCCCACGTGTGATCTTCTCTCTCTTTCCCCATCTGCCACTTGAAGATATCTTACTCTAGGACTTAAAGGAGGATGGACTTGAAAGCTGGAAGCAGTCTGAGTTTTCAAATGACCACCAGGAAGGTGATCCATAATCAGAAACACCCACATTGGCTGTTGTATGAGTGATGAATAACTGTTGTTGTGTTAAGCCCCTAGATTTTTGAGTTTGTTAATCACAGCAGTTAGCATTCCTTACCATAACCAATACAGTAAGGCATGGAGAAACTGAAATAGTAAGAATATTCCTTCAATACACACAGACACACACACAAACAAACACACACACACGTACATGCATTACTGACGAAATCTGAAAAAACTCTGTGGATTGTACCAATGACAGTTTCCAAGTATCCCTACCCTATCCTAGTTCCTATTCTAAATTGTCAACTTTTGACAAGGCTAGGGTAAGAGTGCAGGGGTCCATCCTGCAGATATATTTGCAACTTCTTGTTATCTCAATTATTTCAAAATAAAAAGTTTAAAATTTTTTCTTGATTAGAGAGGTAAAATTATATTAAATGTTCAGGGAAAACCAAATTTGGTTATTCTTAAGTATTCTTAATTTTATAGGTAAAAATGAGGTACTTACACCATGAAAATGTATGAAAAACATAAAAATGCCAAAATAAAAATCATGCATCTAATACTTATAGTAAGTTTTTGTAAAAGCTAGAAGATAATAACAGTTGAAGCATTATTTTGTCATTATTTACTGATAATCTAATGTGATATTGTTCAAAAGTGTAAGCTTCTATTTGGTGAGCTTCCTGGAAAACTAGAATTTAAACAAATAACATAGAGCATAAAGGCCAGCATTTTCCAACAGTTCCCATTACAATTCACACCAGGTAATACTCCTACGTATTACACACTCCCATATATACCAGCTGCAACTTCATCCTTTCCTCTACCAAGAAAGAGAAGGGGATACAAGTGCATAAGAACAACATGATAATTAGGTCAACAGTAATTTCACTCTTATTTATTTATTTCAGCATATTACGGGGGTACAAATGTTTGGGTTACATATATTGCCTTTGCCCCACCTGAGACAGAGCTTCAAGCCTGTCCATCCCCCAGACTATGCACAGTGCACTCATTAGGTGCAAATATATCCATCCCCTCTTTCCCCCTCCCACCTGCTCAACACCTGATGAATATTACCGCAATATGCACACTTAATTTACTTTTTCACCTAAATCATTTGTCAACTTCCCGCTTCTCCTATTGTTGAAACATAAATAGTAATATACTGTAAAAGAACTCTGCTTTTTGCTGTAGTTAGAAAGAATCTAATAGAGTGAGTGTCGTGGTCTGTTAGAGAAAGCCAAGACCAATATCCTGAGGCTTTTTGACAAATAAGTGAATTTTTATCCCTGCTGCCTCTAAACCTAGCTATCTCCACCATCTCATCACCAGAGTGGATTCCACCCAGCACTTGTCTGAGTTTCTGGAGATGTGATGCCTCTAATTACCACAGCAAGAGCTACTCCCTCTTCACGTACTACAAGGAGGCTGGGAAGACGTGTTGTCCTTGTGCCTCAGCAAAGCAAGAGCTCACAGGGTGAGAAATTTCTTATTACAAGGACAGGGTTCAAAGTATGGGGCAGCCCAAGAAGAGTGACACAGAACATGTATAGACTTACCATCAAGAATATAAGGGGGAGGAGGGGATGGGTATATACAAACATAATGAGTGACATGTGCAAGGTTTGGGGGATGGTCATGCTTGAAGCTCTGACTCAAGGGGGGAGGGAGGGTGTGGGCAATATATGCAACCTTAACATTTGTAGCCCCATAATATGCTGAAATAAAAAAAAGAATATAAAACTGTAAATATAAAACTAAATTCTAAAACAACAAAAAAATTATTTGAAAAAGTAATACTTTTGCCCTGGCTAGCTAGTGTTCTTGTAGGACTCTGGTGTGAAAATACCTCCAATTTTCTCCCTTACCTTTATATAAAACAGTAATGCTAGTTTTATTGTTTGAAATAACAATTTTACTCCCTTCTAAGATTGTATATTAAATACCATCATCATTTGTGGCTTCTTTTCATTGTAACCCACATTGATTCAAAGTATTTAAGGCTTATAACATTTTATGTCAACAGCCTTTTACAAATAATCACAACCAACTACAGGTAACAATTTTCTTAGATTATCAGATCTGAAAAACATTTCTTTGCTAAAGTTATAGTAACATCTAGCTATCGAGCATTTGAAGTTGCATATTTTGACATGGGCTGGGGCTGGGAGTATTTTGTCCCTATTCAAGAACAGGTTTTAATAAACATTTAGCATGCAATTGTAAAGATTAAGGAGTTTAATCAGTTATTCTAATTGAATAAAAGGCATCTCTTCTCCATATGGAGGTGAGTTGGGGAGGGTTTAACCTCAAAGGTTTACTAAGCCACTATAAAATTTGTTCTGAACATTTTCAGTAAATATTATTATTTATAAAGCTGGTGTATGATCAAAATGTTAGGTCCAAACCTTTTAATTAAAGTCCAATGCATACTCAAGAACATTCTTGCATGTCTGAATTCTTAGCTACTTAGAAGTAACATTATTTTAAAGTATTATTTTAATCTGATTGGCTGGTGAGTCCATCATAATTTCAAAAGAAAAAGAACTATAAACCTTTGGGCAGGATATGGATTTCCTGGAAAGGTTTTTAACAATCCTGTGTTCACAGGCATGCAGTAAACACTCTGTCTGCCAAAAATATTATAGAACCTTTCTGCCAAAATTCAAATGCTAATTCTGATGTTTACAATAAATGAAAAGTAGTTATTACTTCTAGTGATCCAAGACTGTCCTTTAAAAGTCTTTCATCAAAATCACTTTTACATGAAAAATATTATGAAAAGCAGCAAAAGTATAAGTTTTATGGGAATGTATACTTTTATGATATTGTAGGAAAGGTATTTTTATATCCTAATGATGAAAATAATATTTAAGGAATGTACTTTTAAAAATTATATTGATAAGAGTAATTTGATTTATCCAGAGTAGGTCTCTGACAATAGATGTCTAGAAAGCTACTGAACAACTTGTCTGAAAGTACCATAAAGTGACATAAGGATTCTTAAAGTCCATGCTGCTACCTTATAAATAGACCCAACTATAAAGGATGGACAGCTCTAGACCAGAACTTGATAAACGACATTCACTACCAAAATTTCAAATGTCAAGACAGCTAATTAACACATGTCAACCTTCTTTATATAGCTGAATATGCCAATTGTTTTGTGCATTCTCATCGAATGTATTTTTCAAATTGTTGATCACAGTTGGGTGATCACTTGATTATATCAGTTATTTTTCTCTCCTGTGGGAAAATTTTGCCCTGTCAATTAAGTAGCATTTCTTCTCTGTACTACTTATATTTCTTGATATACTCATAGGTGAACTACGTGTCACACCTAATTAACCCAGAGGACTATTTAATTATGTGTAAAAATGAAAAGTAATGTGATTTTAATCATTTTTGACTGTCCGATGGTGTGCCTACACATGTACGTACATACAATCACTCATGTTCTGACTGGTGTGGCTGCAAAATAAGCATAGTTAAAATGGGTATTGCCTATCTGCCTACAGTAGGATAAAATCTTCCTATTAATGGGGTTTGGTTTTAATTATCTTTGGGTCTCCACAATCATCCAGTGAGATATCTTACACTATTAAAACATGAACATATATTCATTGATCAATAAGAGATTGAGAAATTATTGTAGTTGCAAAATCCATATTATCTCTTTTTAATACTGCATTTCTTTAGAGCTGTTTGCACTTTTTAAGCCAAGGTTGGTTCTGCACATAGGCAAATGATGGACAGCTATGTAGCACAATTTAGGGTGGAAATGTTACTCAATAGAAAATAGATGTTCAGGAATCTAGCCCTTTCTCATTAATCCAGCAGCAAACATTATATATTTATAGCTATACGTTTTAGACTTCTAGCCCCTTTAGGAAGAAAAAAGCTACTTACTTCCTGAGTGAATGTGACAAATATTCAATTACTTTTTGATGAATAAATAATGATAATGTGTAAGTAATGGCCTGAGAGTGATTATTGGCTTAAAGGACAATATCATTCAGTGTTTTTAGCACAAGCTGCAAAGTAGGAGGATATTAAATACATGAAAATGGGAGACTTTAAGAGGTAACAAGGTATCTCAGAAAAAAAAACTGAATTCATAATTCTAGAGCTGATGATATGTGTGATTTGATGGCAAATATAGACATGATTTTTAGCAGGTCTTATGCTTTCCTTTCATGTAAATTTCATAAGCTGACTTAAAGAAGATGTCAATCTCTCTCTCACCTTCTACTCTGCATTTAGAATCCCTTCTTCTCAACGGACACCTCTAAAACATTCTGATCGGTTTATACCTATCAAAATTGTTATAGTGGTGATTTTAGTGGTTCAGGTGTCAATGGCTGTGAGCTGACTGCTGTCACTCCACTCCACATGTCTTTCCATTCCAGGGCTCAGGCTACAGGGAAAGTTCCCATGTAGAAAATAGAAAAGAGTAATAGAATTGATAGAAATATGCAATATTTCTTAAAACTTCTGTTCAGACATTGTGCACATCATATATGTTGATTTTTATAGCCAAAAAAGGGGGAAAATAAGTGGCCTGGGCTTTACTCCTCTCCTTACTCCCTTTCAACTTCCAACTTCAGTTTCAACCACAGAAGCTGTAATTATACATGATGATTAATTTTAGGTGTCAACTTGACTAAGGGATACCCAGATAGCTGGTAAACATTATTTCTGGGTTTTCCTGAAATAGAGAGGCTCTGGAGGAAAATGACATTTGACTCCAAGGACTGAGTAAAGAAGAGCCACGCTCACTGTGAGCGTCACACCACCCAATTGGCTTAGAGCCCAGAAAAAACATAAAGGCAAAGGAAAGGTGAATTCTCTCTCTCTTCTGAAACTGAAACACCCTTCTTCTCCTGCTCTTAGACATCAGAACTTCACACTCTCTGGCCTAGTTACTCCGGCCTACAGCCACTGACTGAAAGTTATACCATTAGCTCCGCTGGTTTTGAGGCCTTTGGACTAGGACTGAGCCATGATACTGGTTTTCCATTTTGCAGATGTCCTATCCTGGGACCTCTCAGACTCCACAATCACATGAGCCAATTCCTCTAATAAATTGCCTCTCATCTATCTATTTATTTGTCTATCTATCCATCCTATTGCTTCTGTATCTATGGAGAACCCTAATACATTATATCTCTCCATAGCTGTACTTTGCATAAAGTTGAGTTATTTTTAAAGGATTTCATTGCTTTAAACAGTTTGAAAAACTATAGTGTTTCACACTGTATGCTGTTGCTATGGTTTGAATATGTCCCCCAAAGAGCATCTGTTGGAAACTTAATCCTCAGTGTAACAGTGTAGGGAGGTGGGGCCTAATAGAAAGTGTTTAGATCATAAGGACTGCATCTTCATAAATGGATTAACATTGATTATAAAAGGGCTGTAGGTTTCAAGTTCAATCATTCCTCTCTTGCCTTCTCTTGCCCTCTTTCTCTTTTCACTGGGGTGACCCAGCAAAAATGCCCTCACAAGATGCTCAGCAGATGCTAGTGCCTTGGCCTTGGACTTCCCAGTCTCTGGAACTATAAGTCAAATAAAACTCTGTTCATGATAAATTACCCAGTCTCAGATATTCTGTTGCAATAGCACAGAAGAGACTGACAGATGCTCATGTTGTTTCATAAGTGAGGAAAATTACTGATTCATGTTCATGTTGTCTAACAATGCAGTATCTAGGTTCTGCTCAAATCACATCTTGATTTGCTCATATAGACTTTATGGATCAAAATATAATAAGGGGTTCTGATTCTGGAATGGCATCATGAGGAGGTTTGGGGACACCCACTTCCCAGTGAAACAAGCATAACTGGTAAAGACTACAAAAATCCTTTAAGATTTTTGGAATTATCTTGAATACTTGCAGGAAGTAAATAAATAAAATATTTATTCAAGAAAATCTACTAAATCTCAGAAGAATGGTGAAAGTCTGTGACACTTGAGCCACAATTTGAATCTCATTTTAACCAATAATCTGCACTTGATGAAAGCTCCAATCTTGGAAGGAATGGCCAAGAAAACAGGACTCCCTCTCCTCTTAGCTCCCAATCAAGGGATATGGTATCTCACCATGAGGAGTACACCATTAGAATTTTTTATTCCCTCCAACTCAGTTGCAAAGGCTAAATCCCTGCAGAGTGCAGCTAAGAGTTCATGTACTTCTTTACAATCAGCCAGCGCTCATAAGACAAAGGATCTATCCCAGGCATGGTAGATTGAGAATACTAGAGCTCTGGTCACTCTCTTTTTTTTTGCTTCTGTGTCAGGAGAGGCAAACCAAGAAAACAAGTGGCTATTCCCCTGCCCAGTGACTAAAGTAGTGTCTCAGAGATTTTGCCTACATAAAGAAGGAGTTCATAAGACAGAGAACTCTAAAACTCTCCCTAATTTATTTAAAATAGAGTGTGGGGAAGTTTAGGCCTAAGAGTGCTTTCAAAAGCATTGGAGACTTTGATAGTAAGCAAATAAGAGGAGACTGCTTCTTTTAATTAACAGCTTAGCTGAACCATAGACTAGATAATTTACCAGAGAGAACCAGGGAAAGAGAATGCCAAGAAGAACCCTCCTAGATCAAAACCAACCTCAAAGTCTGGCCTCAAAAACTAATCCTGCACAAAATTAATTGTATCAGATGGTGGAACAATTTATGCTCAAGGGCAGTGTTGACAACAAGAAAGCAATCATGCCAATCAGTGGAGCCTAAGAGCAGGACATGACACTAAATAATACAGACATCTTAACAGAGAGACTGGAGAAAGAAACCATAGAAGAGCACCTTGTTATCCTAAGGTGACCATCTGCATGCCCAAGACTGCATTCTATGAGGAGCAATAGCTAAGGCTTCAAACTATGTAAACAATAGATTTTAATAAAATGGTATAGCCAACTTACTAAACAAATAAATAAGAAAATAACAACAAAATAACTCCAGAGAAGGGAGAATGATATCAGTATTCAGAGTTGTTACAATATATTAGTTAAAATGTACAGTTTTCCACAATGAATTATGAGACAAGAAATTAAACAGAAAATATGGCCCAGAACGCAGAGAAATGTGGGACATTAATAATCATACCCACAAACATATAATAGGATTACCAGAAGGAAAGGAGAGAAAGGAAGGGACAGAAAAAAATATTTGAAAAAATAATGGCAGAACACTTTCCAAATTTGATAAAAACATTAATCTACATACCCAAATATTTCAAGTTGGAAGTTGAATAAACACAAAGATATCCACACCCAGGTACATCATAGAAAATTGCTGAAAGATGAAAACAAATAATCTTGAAAGCAAGAAGAGAAAAATAACAAATTATCTATAAGAAAATACCAATAAGATAAAGAAATAGCTGACTTTTCATCAGAAATAATGGAGGTCAGGAGGGCGATTATTTTAAGTACTGAAAAATAAAAAGCTATCAAATAGGAATCTCATATTGGGTAAAATATATTTCAAAATGTAGGCAAATAAAGACTTTATAAGATAACAGAAATGAGAGAATTTCTTGTCTAAAGAAATACTAAAGGAAGGTATTCAAGGTACAAGCAAGTGAGGAACTACCTCCAGATTATAATTCAAATCCAAAAAACAAAATAAAAGCAAAGAACATTGGTAACGTTAACCCATAGGACTAAATGAGAAGAAGCAAAAATGATAAATATGATTAATATAAAAATCATTATAAATATATATTTTCTATCATTTTCTCATCTTATTTAATAGAGCATAAACTTATATAACATAAATAACAAAATATTATTGGTATTATAACATAACATATAATATAGAGTAATACATAAAACAATAATAGCACAAAAATGATGAAGAGAAAATGGAGTATATGCTTTCTATAGGGCCCATATATTAGAAAGATATAAATAGATTGAAAGTAAAAAAGATGAAAAAAAAAAGATTATGCAAACAGCAACCATAAGAGAGCTGTGGTGGCTATGTTAATGATAGACAAAATAGGCCTTAATAAATTACTGAGAGTAAAGAAAGATATTTGGTGATAATGAAAGGGCCAGTCTATCAGGAAGATATAACAACTATAAACATATATGCACCTGAAAACAGAGACCCAAAATGCACAAAGCAAAACTGAAAGAATTGAGGAGGAATATAGATAATTCAACAAAAATAGTTGGAAGTTTTGGTACCTCACAATAGACAGACAATCTAGGCAAAAGATAAACAAGCGAACTTTGACAACAGATCTTCAAAGGCAGCCAGTGTATAACATCCTACTTCTATTAAAGGGAAGCTGCCTTCTACTTCACCAAGACCAGAGGTAACCACTCTGCATAATTTGCTGTAATTATAAGTGCTCAGTGTTGGGATATGTGTGTGTGTGTGTGCATGTGTATGTGTCCTTGCACATCTGCCTGTGAAGGAAACCTAATGATTAACAAGTCTATTAAAGACAATTATTTACAGTATTTATTTTTAGATATTATTTACTGAGCTTTCCTTTCCTGAGTTCTCTTATTTGTAGAAATAACATTCCTCTGTGCATTTTAAAAGAGGCCTGAGATATTTTTAAATATTACATTAAATGTATTATTTTAAAATCTTGACAATTAATGTATATAAAGGAGACCAAGCTATTTCATATACCTTGTCATGGGAAGTTGCAGCAGAACATCATCAATAGAAGGCTATCTAGTCAGAGGATATAATTCTCTGAAATGTATACTTATCATTCTCTGGAATATGTACCTTATTAATGCCTATTTAAAATAGATCTTAGAATAAAATAGCGATTGAAAGTTGGTATGTCCTAGAAACTGTCAAAAGATAGAAATCACTGAAAATGGGCTTTTCTATTAAGAACAAGCTAAATTCAGAATTTATTCTTAAACTTGTGTCCAAATTTCACCATTCCCAAAAGTCAATTGAATATTTAAAGATGTACACCCATGATTAATTGACCATAAGAGCAATTGAGTTATAGTCCTTTTATAGAATCCATTTATGTAGTCTTTTGGCAGCTGATAGATATGATGAAACACTGCAATTTCAGAAGTCAGTATTACATATTTTTATTATGGAGTGATAAACATATCCTGATGACATTTCATCTTGGATTTGTAACATATTATTGATGATTGTAAGTCTGTGCTTGTGGTTTGAGAGTCCTCTGGAACTGTGAACCTAATCTGGGATCATTCTCCAAGCTTAGTTTAAATGACCCATCTGAATGGTTTACCTTATTAGGTAAAATGGCCAAAAAACATATTCAACCTCAGCATTCCAAGTGAATGAAGTTAGCCCATTAGCTTTCATATAGAAGTGTCTTTTTCTGAAAGAAAAGCAAAAGAACACAGATCTCCCTAAATATAGCTTGAATATTTAGTAGGTTAATATCATCTAATGTGAATATCTAATTAATTCTGTGAGCACATTTTGAAGGAGAAAAGCACACAAGCTTAGAAATGTTTAAGATAAGACTCCCTTAAAGAGGCAGGAGTCAAGAATTATAGTTTGTGGTTTACCCAAGGCAATGTACCAAGTAGCTGAAATCTGTATGCCAATAGTGTAATTCTTCAATTTTTGAGTGAAAATTTAAAAATAAATTTTTAGAATGGAATAGGACCTATGCCTGTATACCTAATAAACATTTTCAAGTTATCTAGACCCACACTCAAACCCAAACAGTGTCAAAAATGGTCAAAACTATTTCATAACACCATACTGGAATTTTTGTAACTAAATTAGGAGGTCCATCAGAATAATGCCCATGTCCATTTTAGTCAACAATGAAGTATATATTTTGAATAAATAGATGATAAGAGGTTGACCTGTGCAAGATATAGTAGATAAACATATCTGAGAACCTAAAATATTATGTCTTAATAAATGTGATTTAAGAAAAGACAAATCAGAAATATGTACAGATACAGCCTACAATTTTCCAATAACCAAAAAAATACAATTTATTAAAGGAATACAATAAATAAAATACAATACAATACATAAAATACAATAAATTAAAGGAATATTAAAGACTGTTTAAATCTCCTTATATTATTACTTGTAAAGAATGCTTAAAAGTGATAAACAATCTTAACCAAAGTCACACAGGGATAAACCCTTCCCTGGTAATATTTGTTTCTCTTTCCTAATGCAATTTAGTTCACCCAACATTATTGAATACTTAATATGAATCATGCCTGCTTACTTTCAATTATAAATAACAAGCCACTGAGACTGTAGAATGTTGCAATTACTCAGCAACCTTATCCCAAAGGAAGTAAGGGAGACAAGATGTATTTCTGTTTGGAAACACTCAAATCACTCAGAAAATATGACTATAAAGGGTAACCTAGAAAATGGGCCCAACAATGCAAAGCATTCTCTAATTAAAAACAAGTTTCTTATCAGAGACAATGAATTCCCACAACAGAATTCCCCCAGTAGTTTTCTGGGATGGCAGTAAGTGGCTTCTGTGGTACTTTCAGAGGTTTGTGGATCACACCAAAAATATGCTTTGAAACCTGAGAATAAAGTAGGAAACTGTTTTCTATCTTTTTCCCCTCCCTTTGTTAAGAAATTTTTGCAAGACATTATGAAAGATTACAAAATTGATGGCTTGGGTATTTAAAAGCTAAAATTATAGAGTTTTGCTAACACTGACTCTCTGAGGATATGAGTCCACAAGTGCCATTGTGGCTGAGCCTCCTGTTTACATAGCTGGTGTTTACATGGACTCTGAACTCAAGGAAGTTTGAGAACATGTGATGGTGTTTAGTTTCTGGTGTACATAAATTAACCCAGATCCAGCTGGATGTATTGTATGGTTACAAGGAAAACCCAAATGCCTGGCTATTATTCCTAGGTTTCTCTGGGGGAAAAAACAAACTTTAAATTCTTTGGGACTCAAAATATAAAATATATACTTAAAACGCTCTCACTCTCTCCCACATTCAACAAATTTTATTCCACTTCTAGATATTTGATGTCCAAAATTTTCATTATTTAGATTTTGTTGAAGGATATACATATGTATACATGTCTATATATAAAAAACCATTTTTTTCTAATGATGAGAAGAAATTTTATAGCTTGTTATCTGTTGTGTATAAAGATGCCCCCTCTTCTCCAAACAATAGTATTATATCCAATCTGACTGCAAAGATGTGTAGTACATTTCTTTTCTGTATACAAATACATTAATTTTGCTATTTTAGAGCCTGCTACTTTTTGAAGTTCATTTCTCTTTGTCTGGTAAGCTGACAGTTATATTAAAAAGATCTTAATTCTAGTCATATATAGGGTACACAGGGGCTGGACAATGAAAGACCTGGATGGCAGACCTATATACAGTATGAGACAGGTTAGCAGTAGCGGGCTATACCAACTGATAGAAGCACTAAAACAAATTTTTCTCTTCTATTTCAGTGTTGCTCTTACTTTTTGTGGCAAAAATTGTTTCTACACATGAGCAAATGAGTGGCCATCTGTGTAGTGCTAAAAAAAAATATTATTATGTTTGGAAAAGTCATAAATAAAGAGTAAATGTAAAAAATCAATTATCTATATATACTAACAATAAAAATTAGAAATTGATATTTTAAAAGAACATAATTTTTAAATTAGTTTTTAATTAACAAAGATTGTATACAGATTGTCCCTGATGTGTGATGGTTCAATATACAATTTTTTGACATTACAGTGGAGTGAAAGCAATATGCATTCATTAGACACCATACTGCGAGTACCCGTCAATCATTCTGTTTTTCACTTCCAATATGGCATTCAATAAGTTATGTAAGATATTCAACACTTTATTGTAAAATAAGCTTGGTGTTAGATGATTTTGCCCAACTATAGGTCAATGTAAGTGTTCTGAGCACTTTTAAGGTAAGCTAGGCTAAGCTATGAAGCTCAGTAGATTAGGTATATTAAATGTATCTTCAACTTAATAGTTTCAAAGTATAATAGATTTATCAGGATAAAACCCCAACATAAATCATGGGGCATCTGTATATTTATCATGTACAACATAAATGTTTTGAAATATGTATATATTGTGGAATGGCTAATCATGCTATTTAACATATATTGATTCATTATATCACATATGTTTTTGTGCAGTGAAATCTTTTAAAATTTGCTCTCTTAGCAACTGTCAAGGATACAATATGTTGTTACTAATTATAGTCAACATTTTATACAATAGATCTCTCAAACTTCTTCCTCCTATCTCATTGAAATTTTGTATCCTTTGGCCAACATCTTCCTAACCTCCACTCCCAGCCCCTGGTAACCACCATTCCACTATCTACTTCTATGAGTTCAACTTGTTTTATATTCCACATATAAGTGAGATCCTTCAGTATCTGTCTCTCTGTGCCAGGTTTATTTCACTTAAGATAATGTCTTGCAGGTGCATCCTGTTGTTGCAAATAACAGGATTTCCTTTTTTTCTTAAACAGAGTAATATTATATATATATAAAATACTATATACCACATTTTATTTATCCATTCATCAGTTGATGGACAATTAGGTTGATCAAATATATTGGCTATTTTGAATAATGCTGCACTGAACATAGGAGTGTATAATGGCTGTACCAATTTACATTCCCCAAAAAAGTATGCAAGGATTCCCTTCTCTCAACATCCTCACCAATACTTCTTATCACCCATCTTTTTGATAATAACCATTCTAGCAGGTGTGAGGTGATATCTCACCAGGGTTTTAATTTACATTAGTCTAATGATTAGTGATGTTGAACATTTTTCGTATGCTTGTTGGTTATTTGTATTTCTTCTTTTGGGAAATGTTTATTTAAGTTATTTGCTTATTTTTAAATTGGGTTGTTTTCTTGCTATTAAGTTGTTCAAGTTACTTATACATTTTAGATATTAACTCTTTATCAGATATATGGTTTGCAAATACTTTCTCTTATTTTGTAGTATGTCTCTTCACTCTATTGATTGTTTCTTTTCCTGTGCAAAAGCTTTTCAGTTTGATGTAATTCCATTTAAATATATTTGTTTTGCTGCCTGTGCTTTTAGGATCATATTCAAAATCATTGCTCAGACCAATGTCATAAATATTTCCCTCATATTTTCCTTTATAATTTTATAATTTCAAGTCTTTGGGGTAAGTCTTTAATGCATTTTGAGAATATTCATGTATATGGTGTGATTAAGGGTCTACTTTCATTCTTCTGCATGTTGATGTCCAGTTTTCCCAACACCAACCACTGAAGAAACTGTTCTTCTCCATTGTGTGTGTTTTGGCACCTTTGTTTAAAATCAATTGATTGTAAATTCATGAATTTATTTCTGGGTTCTCTATTCTGTTCCATTGGTCCATGTGTCTGTTTTTTTACATCAAGACAATACAGTTTTGGTTACTATAGCTTTGTAGAATATTTGTTTTTAGAATAGATAGAATAGAATATTTGTTTGTAGAATAGATATTTTTCTTTGTGTTATCTTTTGATTCATTACTTTTTATCTTTTGTGCATTTACTCTATGTGTTTCTTTGTATTACATGAGGCTTACATAAAATATCTTAAAGTTATAATAGGCTGCATTAAGCTGATAATATCTTAACTTTAATTGCATAAAACCCACTCCACATTTTTACTTCACTCACCCCCATCTAAAATATTTGATGTCATAATTTATGTTTGATATGGCATAACCCTTACCACATTTTGTAACTATCATTTTTAACAGCTTTATTTATTAACCTTCACACTGAAGATATAAGTGATTTACAGACCACCATTAAAGATTTAGAGTGTTTTGAATTTGTATACTTAATCAGTACATTTTACACTGATATAAATAGGATATAAGATAGAGAACTTCCTTTAGCATTTCTTATAAAGCAAGTCAGTGCTGATGAATACCCACAGCTTTTGTTTATGTGGAAGTCTTTATCTTTCCTTCATTCCTGACGGAAAGCTTTGCTGGGTAAAGTATTCTTGGTTGCCAGGGTTTTTTTTTTTTTTTTTTTTCCTTCAGCACTTTCAACATATCATCCTACTCTCTCCTGTCCTATAAGATTTCTGCTGAGAAGGCCACTGTTAATCCTTTTGAAACTCTCTTATATGGTTCTTTTTCTTGTTACTTTTAGGATCCTTTCTTTGCCATTGTTTTTTGATAGTTTATGTTATGTCTTGGTGTAGTCTTCTTAGGATTGAGTCTGATTAGAGACCTTTGACCTTCTTATCTGTGGATATTTATATTTTTCTCCAGATTTGAAAAGTTTTCTGCTCTTATTTCCTTAAATATATATTTTTTGCCTTTGTCTCTTTCCTTTCTTTCTTAAACTCATGTAACTCAAACATTTGCTTCTTCAGTCTTATAAGTTTTTTTTTCATTACTTTTCATTCTTTCTTTTTCTTCTCTGACTATATTTTCAAATAACCTGCCTTCAAGTTCACAGATTCTGTATTTTGATCAATTCTGCTGTTGCCTCTCTATATTACATTTCCAATTTCACTTACTGTGTTTTTCAGCTTCAGAGTTTTTGTTTGATATGTATATACATATATACCTATGTATTTGATGTGTATTTGATTTTTTTATATAATTTTAATCTCTCTGTTAAATTTCTAATTTTGGTCCTTTATTGTTTTCCTGTTTCTTCTAATTTTTTTTTGTTTTTCTTAAAGTTTGCTGAGTTTTCTTTAGACAATTATTTTGAATTCTTTAAACAATTATTTTGAATTTTTGTCAGATAGTTCATAAATATTCATTTCATTAGAGTTGGTTATGGGTTCTTCATTTTGTTCTGTTGGTAGTATTATTTCTGTGATTGTTCATGATACTGTAGCCATGCTTGGTGCCTGCACATTTGAAGACATAAGGATTTATTTCAGTCTTTGCACACTGGCTTTGTCTGAAAAAGTCTTTGTCTGAGAAAGTCAGCCCATTCAGAGATTCTGAGTAGTCCTTCTTGTGTGGCAAATAGTTGGACTTGCTGCTAGAGTCCTCCCTCAGGCTTGCTTAAAGCCTAGGTCATCAGGGGTATGGGCCTAGTGCTTGAGTTTGTTGCTGGGCCCTGAGCGTTGATTCACTGGGGTAAACCTTGTAAGTCTTTTCTGGGGTGGACCTGGAGCCTGAGTCAATAATGTCCTGTCTAAAGCCCATATCCACAGAGGACAGTCAACAGCCTGGACCCACAGGTGCTAACCTGATATTGGTATGGGCCTTTAGTCTGAGTCTATAGTGGCTGGCCAAGTGCTGGGATGGGCCTGGAACCTGGGTCCGCTGGAGTGGGCCCGAATCCTGAGTCATGGGGGCTGACCTGGTACTGGAGTAGACCTAAATTCTGGGTCCACTGGGGCTGGCCTTGTACTGTGCCCAATAGATACATGAAAGTATTCATCAAGGAGTGTTTTTACTTCAGAAAATATTTAAATTTTCTCTAAGACATTGAGGGATGTTATATATATATAAGCGTATATCTTTTTGAGCATATATCAGCATATTGGTTTTCTGGAAGGTTAGACAAGGAAAGCAGATGATGCATAAAATTTGAAAATACCAAATTTCAAAATTCAAGTCTCTCTTTTTCACTGTTACAAAGTAGATACAATAAAAATATCTTTCTTCTAGACTTAGAGTTCAAATGGCTGAATGAGTCAGTCTGTGATCATGTTCTGTATATCTTGCAACTCCTAACTAAATGTAAGCAAACTACTATGGAAAATATCTAGGCAAAAACTCTTTTTTCCCCTATTCTTTGTAAATTAGGTTCTTTTAGACCAAATCAAACTTGCCAAAATACATTTGAACAGATCAAGTGTATTTTGATGATATTTTTAAGAGATCCAATGAAAAATTTCTACACTAAAACCAAAATACCACAAAGAACTTTGTTTTCCTCAATTCTCCTACAGTAGGATTCTGCAATTAAATTATTTTGGTTATAATTATATAATCATTTTAAAAGTATAAGGTAATCCCATTTTGTCATTGAAGTATACTGATATTCCTAAGCACATCATATTATTATTTTGTTCTTTAGTCCCTGAAGGAAATATTTTTTTCTTTAAAAAGTGACATTATCATTTACTATGGAGTACAATTTGGCAATATCTATTTGCATCTCTATTATCTATCTATCTATCTATCTGTTTATCACAAATGCATCTATTCTTCTACCTAGAAGTTTGACATTATGGTGTTTATCCTGCAACTGTATTCAAACAATTTTGCAGAGATTTATGTATTAAAATATTTACTGCAGCATTGCATGCAATAATAAAAGACTGAAAACAACCCAAATGCCCATCAGTATTGAACAATTCAATAAATAAGGATAGGCCATGAAAATGGAAAGCTATGCAGAAGTTAAAAAACACAAGGCAGATCCATTTGGACTGATATGGAATATTCAATGAGATATAGTATCAAAGAAAAAGAGTAGATCTTATAACATTGTGTAAGGTATACAATTGTTTGCTTAAAATTATAAATACACATATATACTTATAAATAATTTTTTGTATCTATGAAAAGATAAATAAAAAATCAGTAATATAAATTGCTTATGAGGTGGGGTTATATAGGTTAACTGCTGTACAGAGTGGGTGAGAGACTTATCTTTCTTTGAATTTCCTTTTATTAGTTTTAAATATGTATTTTGTGCAGGTATTGTCTATCAATATAAATTAATTATATTAAACGGTAATATATTAAGGTTAGTAGCTATGAAATGTCTGATTTCCTTAGGTGCTAAGTTTGACAGTTGATATCTCTGACATTTCACTTTGACACTTTTTGTTTTATTTTTATTGTGAAGATGCATCTTCAGTCTTTCAGATGGATGGTTTGGCTTCTAATTATATCTTTCAAATTATTTTAGAGCAATTTTTGTGAAGCCATGAATAAATCGCAAAATCATGTTATTTTCAAATACTAGTTCCATCATGGAACCAGTGCAGCATAGACAGTTTGAAATATCAATGAACTGTTTGAGAAGGATGTGGCTAATGAACGCACAGTACCCAGATGGTTTTAGAAGTTCCATTCTGGTGATTCTAATCTTGAAAATGAGCTACATGGGATGATCTGAGACCAAGGTGGATAATGATGAGCAGAAAGCTGTAGTGGAAGCGAATCCATATCAACCTACATGTGAATTAGCAGCAAGGTTTGATGTTACTATTCCAACAATATTGGGCCACTTGAAGCAAATTGACAAGGTAAAGAAGCTGGATAGATGGGTTCTGCATGAATTAAATGAGTGTCAGAAGAGAAATCATCTCAAAGCTTGCCTTTCTTAGCTGTCACGACATAAAGGCAAATCATTTCTACACTGTATTGTGATGAAAAATGGATTCTTTTTGACATTTGCAAGCATTTGATAAAGATGAAGTGCTAAACACAGTCCGAAACTCAATATTCATTCACCATGGAAAGCTAATGGTGTCTGTTTGGTGGTCCAGCGCTGGTATCATCCACTACAGCTTCATGAAACTTGTTCAATCTATTACAGAGGATGTCTACTGCAACTAATTGGAAGAAATAATGAGGATGGTTGTGATTAAGCAGCTGAGATTAGTTTATAGAGACACGCCAATCCTTTTACAAGACAATGCTCCACCACATGTCGCACAAACAACGCTTCTCAAACTACGGAGGCTGCTGGACTTGGAAACTCTCTGTCATCCACCATATTCATCCACCTTGCACCAACTGACTACCACCTCTTCCAGGCTTTGGACCACTTCTTGCAAGAAAAAATCTTTGATTCTCAACAAGCTGTGGAAAACACCTTTTGTGATTTCGCCACCCCTCACTCTCCAGGCTTCTTTGCTGCTGGCATAAACAGGCTACCATTAAGATGGCAGAACTGTGTCAACAGTTTAAGTGCATACTTTGATTAGTTGTACTACTTCTTGTTTGAGATATAATACACTACATTTGTTATTAGAAACGGACATTTCATATTTAATGACCTCTAATACATCTAAAAAGCATTGCTTATACTGAAAATAACAAAGAAGAGAAACACATCACTAAATGGGGAAAATAGATAATAGACACATCAGGGAAAACAAAAGCTGGTCAATGAACACAAATGATTAAACTCCTAGTATTTAGTTCTAACATTTAAAAATATCACTGAGAAGATTGCAAGAAAGATTTGTAAAGACAGATTTATTTTCAGATATTTTGTTGACTCAAAATAATTGGAAAAAGATCATTTGTCATCAGCAATTAGAAGAAAATTAAAAGTAAAATATTGTTAGTTTCCTGAATGTTTGCAAACCACACATGATGAAATAGGCTGTATTCAGAGGGGTTAGATTCAAGAAGAACAAAGTTCCTGGAAAGAGTCTGGATGTTTCCTGCATGATTCAGAATCAATGCCCTGTGTATTTACTACTGCCAGTACGCCTAAGACTAAGAGCTAATAAATATGTCAGGACCCAAAGGAAAGAAGAATACAATGAGATTTATCCAAGAATCTCTCTGCATTGTGAGGATTAGGTGGGCTGCTAACATCTTTTAATTTATGAAAGAATGAACTGTAACCAGAAGTTTTCCTTTAAAAGCTTATTTTGGTGGTTGAAAAGGAGAAACTGCTGTTTACCCTTCTAGAACTATAAACCCATGACATACCTGGCCAATTTATCAATGCAGTTAGAATTATATACTGTTTGTGACTGATAAATTCTTTTTTTCTTTTTGTGCCTCAATGCTTTACAATATTGTTGTATTATTCTGATTTGAGCATATGTTTATAAAGTTTGATTGTTTTCAACATGACCTTAGAGAAACTAATTCTCTTCATCTCCACTTCTACATAATGGTTAAAATTACTTTAGTTACTATCTGTGGTCTAATAACAATAGGGAGAGTCCACATATTAAAAAGAAGAGAATCACTTTACTTAGACTATTTGAAATAAATATCTTTAATTTTTAACTTGTAAACCTTGAAATATGCCCAATTAGAGAAAACAGCATTTTAAATAGCAAATATTTATCACTACACAACTGTTTAAATTTTTTGTTATTATTATTTATTTATTCTCCTTCTTCCCTATTCTGAGTAAACTCAGGGCCTTTTTTCTTAAGGCTTATTATCTATATCTGCATATATTTAGCTGCTATTTAGCAGGTGGGAGTTAATAATTTACTGAGAAGTGAGTGTCTACAAGCTTCCCCATTTCTCATCCACTGATATGGGTTGAATTGTGTCCCCCGCCAACTCAAAATTTGTAGGTTGAAATTCTAGCCCCCAATACCTCAGAAGATTACCTAATTTTGAAACAGAGTAGTTGCACATGTAATTACTTACGATGAAATCATACTAGAGTAGGGGTGGCCCTAACCTAATCTGACACGTCTGGTATCTTTATAAGGGAGAATTCAGGCACAGACACGCACATAGGAAAACACCATGTGAAGATGAAGGCAGAGACTGGGGTGATGCTTCCACAGGCTAAGAAATGCCTTCCATGGCCAGCTAACCAGAAGGTAGCTGAGAGGCAGATCCCCCTCACAGCCCTCTGAAGGAACCTACTGGGATGACACCTGATCTCAGACTTGCAGCCTCCAGAACTGAAGTTGTTTAAGCCACGCAGTTTGTGGTCCCTTGTTATGGCAACCCTAGCAAACTAAAACTAAAATACCGACCAGAGAAGTATGACTTCATCATCTCAGTTTATATCTTTTCCAATCTAAGGAGAATTTCAGCTAAGTATGGAGTTTTAAGATACATAGCAGGAGCACTGGAGATGGAAACAGAAATCACCGAGAACAAACAATTGAGGTAGAAAAAAAAGCGAGAAGGTTTAAGCATAAGAATCCATATAGAATGGATGAAAGGAAAACTTCCTGGTTGAGGGGTGGGAGTATGGGAGATTGGTGTTGAGAAGGGGCTGCTCTAAAGGACAACCAGGCAGTGACAGAGAAAGGGGATTTTAAGCTGTTTGGCTGCATATTCAAAAAGTACTCCTGCTAACTACCAACACACACACACACACACACATGCACACAAACACCCTTCAAACTTTGGAGATTCGTTAAAAATGATATTAATATATTCATTTTACACATGTGTATGTGCAAATATATTCAAATTTTTTGCAAACTGCTATTTCTTTGAATCAACATTACATGAAGATAATTCCAATTATATTTAGACTGTATACAACAAGCATGTAAGTATATTATCTATTATTATTTAAAGTATACATTATTTAGATACATATAAAAGAACAGATACTCATATACTCACCTCACGAGTTTTACATGTTTGCCTTACTTAATCAAATAAAACATTAATTAGCTTTGTACTCCTATCGCGCAATAAATTACTACAAATGTAGTGGCTTAAATAACATGAATATTTATTATTCTGTAGATCAGAAATCCAACATGGGATCAAAATCAAGGTGCCAGCAAGGCTGCATTTTTCCTGGAGGCTCTTACATGAGAATCTACTTCCTTTCCCTTCCTAATTTCTAGACTCTGCCCACATCCTTGGTTCATGGAAACCTTCCTCCCTCTTCAAAGATAGCAATGGCAGGGAGAGCCTTTTTCACATCACAGCTCTGGACTCCCTCTTCTACCTCTCTCTTCTACTTTAAGCACCCCTGTGATTTCATTGGCCCACCGGGATAACCAAGGATTCTCTCCTTGTCATAAAGTGAGTTGATTAGCAACTTTAATTTCATCTGTAATTCTCCTATGCTATGTAATCTAACATATTCATAGGTTCCAGTAATTTAGTATGTGGACATCTTTGGAGGGGCAAGATTATTCTTCCCATCATATGTTAAACAAAAATTATGGGGAGCTATTGCTTTGGATTGAGTTGTTAAACTAAGCCCCAACATGCCAGAACAAACCAATGCCATATCATCAAACTGAACTTTGAACTGAGCCAGTTTTCCACAAAACAAAACAAAAGCAAACAAGAAAAAAACAGGAGATTCACAGCAACCAATCAGAAGGGGCCTAGTTAATCTGAGCCCTGAGCCAGCATGAAAAGGAAGTCCCCTATGTTTTAACTCTAAAAGAAAATAATTTTGAAATGGCCAATCTGATTTTCATTCCTTATTTCTGCTTTCTTCAGTCTTTTTCTGCCTACCAGACAAATCTCCCCTGCTCAGCTGATAGGAGCTCTTATTCTGTCTTATAAACAGGATGCTGCTTCAATTCGTAAATTACAAGAGCCAATTAGATCTTTAAATTTGTTGTAATTTTATTTTTTAACACATATGGTAAATTCTAGTTCTGTCATCCTTCTCACCTTCCTCACTCCCCAAAATATTTTTTATACTTTTTAAATATATTCATGAAACATGTGCTTCTATATTATTTTTGTGTGTGTTGTAAATTTCCCAGTAATAGTATAATAGTTATGAGAATTTATATCCCAGTCCCAGGATAGTCTGGTTTACATTCATTGTTCCAAAATGAGTATTAATAGCACTTCTCAAGTAATACTGCTCATATCCTTTTGCAGCTAGTGTTTTTCTCTCTACATTTTTTAAATGTCCATGTTCTTACCTATAAATCGATATTTGAACAAAATAGCTACATTCTCTATATTTTTTATAGTTGAGTAAGTCAAAAAGAATTTTAATATTGTAACTACATTTATACTTTAGAGTATAAATTACATTCTACACTAGAGTATAAATATGCATGCTAGTATAATATTGTAACTACATTATACTTTAAATGCAGCATACTCTACATTTATATGCCACATCAATCCTTCTTATGCTATTATAGTTAGTCATGAGAATGCTTGAACTTTTGCTTGATGTACTATTTTCTTTAAAAATGCTCTTTCTTACTGATGTCTCTTGATGTTACAGTCTTTGGATGTCTAGATGTCTTAGATTTTTTCATTACATTTTGTTTATTCTACTCTCAAGTATAAGTTTGTTGGTCATTTACCAACTTCATGAATGCTTTTATTTTCATGATTGCTGCTTAGATATCAGTAAGCTGCTCCTTTTAATTCCCAGACTCTCTGTAATTAAACACTTCTGACCCAATAGGCTGGATTAATAATCTATACTCCCTCATTATCTAGGTCAGTTGCAGTTCTTTTAAAAGCTGGTCTTATATGTAATACCATTAAGCTACAATTATATTATGAAACTGATGCACTTTTTAACTTGAGATATTTCAGGTTTTATTTATAATTGATACATAAGCATACATACTTATGAGGGACAATGTGATGTTTCAATACATGTATATGTAGTATAATGATCAAATGGGGTGATTACCATATCTATCACTTTAAATATTTATTATTTCTCTGTGGTGACAGAATTCAAAATCTTCTCTTCTAGCTATCTTGAAATATATGATACATTGTTATTTGCTATAGTCATGCTCTCCTGTAATAGAATATCAAAACTTGTTCTTCCTAACTATAACTTTGTACTTTTTGTACACCTCTCCTCCTCCCACCCTGATCCTCCCCATGCTCTAATAACCACTATTCTACCCTCTTCTTCTATGGAATCAACTTTTTTATATTTCACATATAAGTGAGATCATGTGGTTTGTGTTTCTGTGCCTGGCTTATTTTGCTTAACCTAATGTCCTTCAAGTTCATCCATCTTGTCACAAATGACAGGATTAATGTTTTTATGGCTAAAAAATATTCTCTCTCTCTCTCTATATATATATATATATTATGTATACATATAATATATATAGACTACACACACACATACACACACACTCCATATTTTCTTTGTCCATTCATCTATAGATGGGCATTCAGGTTGGTTTTATATTTTGGCTATTATGAATATTGCTTTAATAAACATAGATGTGAAAATGTCTCTTCAACATACTTATTTCCTTTCCTTTGGCTATATACCAAGTAATGGGATTGCTGGAGCATATGGTAGTTATATTTTTAATTTCATAAGGAACCTCCATATTGTTTGTCAAAATGGCTGTACTAATTTACATTCCCACTGACAGTGTGTAAGAGTAACATTTTCTCTGCATCATCTCCAACATTTGTTATTTTTGTCTATTTGATAATAGCCATTCTAACCAGAATGAGATAATATCTCATTGTAGTTTTGATTTGCATTTCCCTGATGATTAGTGATGTTGAGCATTTTTTCACATACCAGTTGGCTATTTATATGTCTTTTGAAAAATATCTATTCAGATCCTTTGCCCAGCTTTCAATGAGATTATTTGTGTTTTTGCTGTTGAATTGTTTGAATTCCTTGTATATTTTGGATATTAATTGCTTGTCAGATGCAGCACACAAAACTTTCCCCCATTATGTGAGTTGTCTCTTCACTTTGTTGATTGTTCCCTTTGCTGTGCAGAAGCTTTTTAGTTTGATATAATCCCATTTTTCTATTTTTGTTTTTGTTGTCCATGTTTTTGAGGACTTATTTTAAAAATTCCTTTCTGAGTTCAATTTCATGAAGCATTTCTTCTATTTTCTTCTAACAGTTTCATAGTTTTCAAGTGTTACATTTAATTATTTGAACCATTTAGAGTTGATTTTTTAGATGGTAAAAAGAGATAGGGTTCTTGATTTTTTTCTTGTGCAGTGGATACTCAGTTTTTCTAGTGTCATTTATTAAAGAGTCTGTCCTTTCCCTAATGTATGTTTTTGATGCCTTTGTCAAAAATCAGTTGGCTCTAAATGCATAGATTTGTTTATGGGTTCTCTCTGTTGTTCCCATGGTCCATCTGTCTGCTTTTATCCCAGGGCTATGCTGTTTTAATTAGTATAGCTTTATATTATAGTATATATTGAAGTCACATACTGTGATGCCTCCATCTTTGTTCTCTTTCCTCAAGGTTGCTTTGGCAATGCAGGCTCTTGTGAACTTCCATATGAATTTTAAGATTGTTTTTTTATATTTTTGTGAAGAATGTGATCAGTAATTTGATCAGGACTCCATTGAATCTGTAGATCACTTTGGGTAATATGGGCATTTTAACAATATTAATTTTTCTAATGGATGAACCTAGGATATGTTTCCATTTACTTTTTTCCTCTTTAATTTCTTTCATCAATGTTTAATAAATTTATTGTAGAGATCTTTCACCTCCTTGGTTAAGTTTTTTCATAGTTATTTTATTTATTTATTTATTTATTTATTCATTCATTCATTCTTAGCTATTCCAAATGGAATTGCTTTATTGATTTCTTGTTTAGATAGTTTATTATTGGCACATAGAAATGCTACTAATTTTTATATGTTTATTTTGTATTTTGGAAATTTACAAAATTCATTTATTAGTTATCTCAAATTTTTGGTGGAGTCTTTAGGATTTTCTATATATATATATGATCATATTGTCTGTTAATAGGAATAATTTGACCTCCCCTTTTCCAATTTGCATGCCTTTTATTGCTTTCTCTAGCCTAATTGCTCTGGCTAGAATTTCTGGTACTATGTTTAATTAATGTGGCAAAAGTGGACATTCTTTTCTTGTTTTAGATCTTAACAGAAAAACTTTTTAACTTTTCCCCACTCGGTATGATGTTAGCTGTGGATTTGCCATGTATTGCCTTTATTGTGTTGAAGTATTTTCCTTCTATACCCAGTTTGTTGAGGGTTTTTATCATAAACGAGTGCTAAATTTTACTGAATACTTTTTAAATATCTATTGAAATGATCATATGGTTTTTGTCCCTGATTCTGTTAATGTGATATATCACATTATTGATTTGCATATGTTGAAACATCCTTACAGTCCTGGGATAAATCCCCATTGATCATGGTGAAGGATCTTTTTAATCTGTTGTTGAATTCAGTTTGCTATTATTTGTTGAGGAATTTTACATCTATGTTCATCAGGGATATTGGCCTGTAGTTTTCCTTTTATATTTTGTCTTTGGTTTTGTTGGTAATACTGGCCTTGCAGATTGGGTTTGGAAGTATTATACTACTTCCTCTTTAATTTTTTGAAATAGTTTGAGTAGAATTGACATTAGTTCTTCTTTAAATGTTTGGTAGAATTCAATAGTTAAATCATCAGATCCTGGATTTTCTTTGATGGGAGAATTTTTATTACTGCTTCAATCTTAATACTCATTATTGGTCTGCGCAAGTTGTCTATTTCTTTATGATTCAATCTTGGCAAATTGTATGTGTCCCAAAAGTTATCCATTTCTTCTAGATATTCCAATTTCTTACTGTATACTTGCTCATAGTAGTTTCATATGATTCTTTGTATTTCTGTGATATCGGTTAGAATGTCTCCTTTTTCATCTCTGACTTTAATTATTTAACTTTTCTTTTTTTCTTAGTCTAGCTAAAGTTTTGGTAATTTTGTTTATCTTTTCAAAAAACCAATTCATGTTTTTTTGATCTTTTAAAATTTTTTGAGTCTGTATTTTGTTTATTTATACTTTAATCTTTATTATTTCTTTCCTTCTACTTATTTTGGGTTAAGATTTTCCTTGTTCTAGCTCCTCGAGATATACTTTTAAGTTGTTTATTTTAGATCTTTCCACTTTTTTAATTTAGGCATTTATTACTAGAAACCTCACTTTTAGAACTGGTTCTGCTAAAACCCACAGGTTTTGGTGTGTTGGACTTCCATTTTCCTTTGTCTCAGGAATTTTTTAATTTCCTTTTTAATTTTTCATTCACCCATTTATTGTTCATGAGCGTGTTGTTTAATTTTCATGTTTTTGAAGAGTTTCCAAATTCCTCCCTATTATTTATTTCTAGTTTTATCGCATTATGGTCAGAAAAGATACTTAAAGTGGTTTCATTTTTTTAAAAAAACTGTTATTAGTTGTTTTATGGCCCAACATATAGTCTATCATGGATAATGTTCCATGTGCTGTTGAAAAGAATGCGTATTCTGAAGCAGTTGGGTGGAATGTTCTATAATATCTGGTAGGTTCATTTGGTCTAAAGTACAGTTTAACTTCAATATTTCCTTGTTGATTTTCTGTCGGAATGACCTGTCCATTGCTGAAAATAGTCTGTTAAAGTCCCCTATTATCATTGTATTCCAGTTGATCCCTCTCTATTGTTATCCACTTTGGGGTGTTTATAATTGCTATATCCTCCTGCTATATTGACCCATTTCTCAATTGTTTATTTTTAAAATTATTTTTGATATAAATTTCCCATCTGTATCTGTCAAGTAATCCCAGTTGTTTTGCTGTCCCAGTTTAGGATCAAGACATTTTGGAGCAGAAACAAGCGTTTGCCACTGTGCTGTATCCAATTCCCTGGCCCACAGACTCTGTAAGCATAACTAAAGGGCTGTTTAGGACACCAAGTTTATGGTAATTAGTTATGCAACTATAGTAACTGGGACACTAATGAACCATCTTTTCATCTATTTTTGTTGTTCTGAAAATTTCTCAGTCTCATTCCTTTTTATATAATCTGTGTCACCACTCTGGCTCTTTCTAGATTTTCCAGTTTGTCTTTAAGACAGAAAAACCTTAAAAGGCAAAGATAAAGCATAGCATAGGAGTAGATAATGATATAGATATAGATATTGTATTTTTAAATAAAAACACTACCTCTGGCTCTGGTATGGTAGAATTGCTTCTATGAAACAACAAACTATATAAACTGTTGTTAAAAATACGTTTGACAACATTGGAGAGCTATCAAGACAGCAAGAACTTGAGGTAGTAAAATCCTAGAGAGAAGGGAAGTACAGAGGTGAACCCAACATTCAGTACTCTTTTCCCCCCCAAGCCCTTTGCAGATTCATGAACAAAAGCCTAGAGTTTGAAATGTTGAAAAGAACTTCCGATGATTTAACAGGAATTTAGAAACTAAAATTAAAGTTCATAACTTATTAAAAAGGAGACCCTTCAGAATTTCACTTGGAAACTATAAAGAACTATAACTTGGGAGCAATGGCAAAGTGAAAACAGCAATCCTTTTAAAAACTAGAGCCTATCTTAAAATCAGATCAATGCTAGATGAGATTAAGATTATCTTTTTTATTTAACTGTTTGCTAGAAGCTGAATAAATGGCTCTAAGATCTATGCATTTTCCACAAGATGGTAGAAGTACTTATTTATATTAAATATTAATGAAAGAAGAATGCAGATTTCACTTTCAGGTTAATCAATAATATTAATAGTTAAAAATCTATAACTAAGAAACAATAGAAGGTAGAAATATAATAATAAAAATATTTAATAAATATCCAAAAATGTAAGAAAAGAGAGAAAAAATATAAAACAAATAAGATAGAGAACAAAACATTAAGACAATGTATTTAAATCCATGTATACAGTAATTGGATTATATTAAAATTAAAATATAGGACAAAAGTTTTAGATTTAATTTTTTAAATTAAAAGATGAAATATTTTCAGATTAAATAAAAGCCACATGCTGCTTATAGTAAAAGTCATAAACTAATTTTAAAAACTCATATAGCTGAAAGTAGATATCTGTCAAGTAGACTGGAAGGCAAAAAGCAGCTAAAAGAAAGTGGGACACTTAATAATAATAAAGTTCCAATAATCAGGAGAACAAATTCTAAATATATATGCAACTAATAACACAGGCTCTAAATTTATAAAGTTAAAATAAAAGAGATACAAAGAAACAGAAAAACACACAATTAAAGACTTTAATACACTTCTCACAGTAACTGATAGAATAAGCAAAGAAAGAAAGTCAAAATCAGTAAACTTATAGTGTATTTAAACACCATGATGAACAAACTTGACCAAATTAACATATATAGTACATGAAACCTAAGAACCACAGAATACACTGTATTCAAGTACATCTGAACGTTTCTCAAAATTGACTACATACTGGGTAAAAATTAAATCTCAATAATTTCCAAAAGATTGAAACCATAGAGAATTTGATTTCTTGATACAATGAAATCAAGATAGAAGACAATATTTAGATTATTACTAAACCCCAAAATGTCTGGAAATTAAATAATAATTTATCACTAACACATAGATCAAATAACCTAAAACATTTGTCCACCCTTAATATTTTTAAATTAAAAAAAAACACCTGTCAATGCAGCTAAAACAGTACTAGATGAGAAACGTAGTCTCATAGTAGGAAAAAAATAAAAGAATCAATGGAAATTGATTAAGCAATTATGTCAAAAATTTAGAAGAAAAAGCAACAAACTAAGCACAAAGAAAAGTAAAAAATGATAAAAATAAGAGCCCAAATTAATAAAATGGAAAAGAAATGTACATCAAAGAGAACTAAAAAAGCTAAAATTTAGCTTATTGAAAAACAATAAAACTATTAATCCTATTAAAACCGATCATGCACAAATACCAATTTCAACAATGAAAAGGTGAACAACTTTAAAATTTTCCTGATATTTAAGAAGAATTGAAATAAACAAGTTCTGAGAAAAATATAAGTGATAGAAATTGACAGAAGAAATTGAAAATCATAATAGTCACATATCAAAAAAAAATACCTGTGAAGAAAACTCTAGCCCTGGAAACCTTCACTTCTTAGTAAATTCCTCTAGATTTTTAAGAGAATAAAGCAGCAATCTTATACAATTCTTGTGAATTACATAATATAAAAATAGAAAACCCTTCCTGACCCATTTATGAGGCAAGCATAGCTCTGATTTTAAACCACAACAAGCACACTATATCAACGTCATGCCACAAATGAGGATATCATAATGGTCAATAAACACAATTGGCCTCACTAATCATTAAGTAAATGCAAATTAAAATAATAATAAGATTCCACTAAACATTCAGAGAATGGCTAAATTTAAAAAGACTAAGAACATCAAACATTGGTGAAGATTTGGAACAACTGAACCACTCATATATTTCTTGTGGAGGAATAAATTGGTACAAATACTTTGAAAAAACATTTGACAGAATCTCCTAAAGGTAAACAAATATGTGACAAATCAATTCTACTCCTAGATATATATACCCAATAGAACAGAAGATTCATCTAAAGACATCTAAATACAGCAATAATTTTTGTAATGGGAAAAATTAAAATAGTTTGAAAAAATATGGTATATGTATTTAATAGAATGATATAGATCAGTAAAATTAGTACTACACCTGCAGCATGGATTAGTTTCCCAAACATATTAAACGAAAGTTAAATGCAAGAGTACATATGATATGGGTCTGGGGTGGTCGTCCATACATGCATTCTTGGTACCTGTGAAAATGCATTGAGCTGTCCACTTCTGATTTGTTTACTTTTCTGAGTAAGTGTTCTATCTCAACTAAAATGTTTACTTAAGAAAAAATTTTAATCTGCTGTTATTTCCATATTAGAGAAATTTAGCAGAACAAATATTATATGAGTAAAAAAATATTTATCAGATTTTCACCACTCCTTCAATGGGTTTCTTTTCTTCTATTGATACTAGATATAATTTAATTTTCTTAAATAAAAATGTGGTACCATATAGTCATTATCAATCATATATTTACATATGTATGTTTGTGTTAGTATATGTAACATAATTTGGAATGGGAAGATGAACACAAAATAATGCTGTTTCTCAGTTGTATAGTTTTTTTTTTATATTGAGCATCATAATATTTTAAGAAGAATAAAAAAGTTTATACTTGAGGGAAATAATTCATTCTCTTAAGCAGTCTTTAAACAATATCTTTTAAATACCCTAAATATATCATTTGTCAAAAACCATATTTGATCATATTTGCACCCCATAACTTTGTTGATTTTTTTAATTCTTTCTTGACTTTTGCTATCCAAGACAATTCTAAATTAAAATGATTCAAAATAAGATTAAAACATTTTCATTTTCTTATTCAATTTTACTTTTTATATGATTTCTTACCATTCTTTAAAAAAAATTGGTGAGTTTCCTTCAAAATTGCATGAATGGTTTTTCAGTGTCATTTGAAAGAGGGATGGATTTATGTATCATTGTGTTTCCTCAAGCAAGACATCAAAATTAAGAGATACTTATATCTTTATAATAACAGAAAGTAAACAATCAAATAAACATTTCTATATCTTATACCTTTGTATTGGGTTTTACTGCTTACTACCAATTTATCAGTTAAGATGAGAATAGCATAATCTTCAAGTTCATTTTGGGAAGTTCGTCATTACAGCATTCTATGCCTACCACAGCCCTCCATGATTCAGTGGATATTTTACTTAGCTGCATATTTTTCTGATTTCAAATTCTGTACAAACTTCCTGTTTTTAGTTACTGAGCCACATTTTCAATTGAAACCATAAATTTATAAAGACTACATCTTAAAACTATCAGTGAACAACAATCCAAAATTACACATAGAAAGTATTCAAAATTTTTATTTTTATCTCATCAGGAAACTTTCAGCATTAAGTATGGTTATAAACATGCCGATGAAAAAAACTGTGGCTGGAAATTGAACTAATTTGTAGAAGAAAATATATGTGCATGTAATCAACAGTAAAAAAAAATCACTCATTGATTTATTGAGTGAGTTGTTTGTTTTTCAGTAACTTGACTGTGTACCTCATTCTTCATTCACACAGCTATTGTCTGCTTGCATGGACAAGCCCTTTTCATGTACCTTTAATACTTTAAGCATGGCCTTTTCTTTCAGTTATGGTAGATACATTGACAATGGTAGACAATGATAAACAAAATGATTACTTGGCTAAAGCCATAAGGCTCCCCACCAACAAAATAGTATATCTAATCACACATAGAACATAAAATTTATTTGTTATCTGGACATTCACAAATAAATATGAGATTGGTCAATATGAACCAATTTAATTCTACTTATGTTTTCTTCTGAATGAAGTTAATGTAGCATTTTAAGTACACAAGAACACAAGAACTTAGCACTTCTTTTCCTAAACTTTTTTGTGTCCTCGCTATAATTTCACTTATTTGAAAAAGATAAGTACCACTATTTTGGAAGTATTAAAAAAAACGGAAAATGTTTTTCTGAAACTCAATCATCATCAAGTTCTTTTCAGTTGAAATCTGAGCCCAAAACTATTGATAATGGTAGCATATGTAGAGTGTTGTGGTTGCCTTTAGAAATGAAGATGTAACAAGGTTTATGCACCCATAATCACTGAGCCTGTCCACTTCCAACATGAAACTCCAACAGTGAAGACTTCTTGTTTCTGATTCCTCATGTAAGGAGCTTAGAAGTCACCATTATGTCCTACCAACATGTAAAAAGTCCAACAGACTGAAAAAATAATAACTGTCTTTGAATCTGTAGGAAAGGTAAGGAAATAGGACAAACCACTACCTCCAAGACTGGAAAGACAGACAGGTGAACTCAGAAAGTCACAGTTTACCAGAGCAGATACTCAGGAGTGAAAACTCTTGCAGGATTCAGTGCCAAGATGAGAAAACCTGAGTTTACAATTGATAACTTATAGGGGCTTAGTGTGGACAAGTCTTAGAGTTAAAAACTTCACAGGGATGTAATCATAAGAGGATGACCATATTTTTATGAGATTAACCTAGGCATTTTATTTTTAAACTACAGAGAATCAAATATAAAGAAAAGGTCTTGAAAGAAGCCAGAAGAAAAAAAACACTTAACCAATAGAGAAACAAAAATAAGAATTACATTTGATTTTTCAGAAAACACACAAGTAAGAAGAGTGGAGTACCAAAACTCATTCCAGAAAACCATAGACAATCTGAATAAGCTTATATCTATTAAAGAAATGGAATTAATAATTAATAACCTTCCAAAACAGAAAGTAAAGTACCAGGCCCAGATAGGTTTGCTAGTGAATTCTACCAAACATCTAGGGAAGAAATTATACCAATTCTTTACAATCTCTTTCAGAAGATAGAAGCAGGGGGAATACTTCCTGACTCATTCTATGAAACCAACTTTACTCTCGTATCAACACCAGACAAAGACACTGCAAGAAAAGAAAACTAAAAACCAATATCTCTCATAAATAAAGATGTAAAAGACACATCTTATAATGGACTGTTATCCAAAGTCCAAAGAATTCTTAAAACCCAACTATAAGAAATTAAATAACCCAATTAAAAATGAGCCAAAGACCTGAACAGAAACCTCATCAAAGAAGATAGATGGCAAATAAGCATATAAAAAGATGCTCCATCTTATATGTCATCAGGCAAATGCAAATTAAAACAATGAGATAGGACTACACACCATTTAGAATCTGGAACACTGACAACACTGTGTGCTGGCAAGGATGTGGAGCAACAGGAATTCTCATTCATTGCTGGGAGAATGCAAAATGTTAGAACCCCTTTGGAAGACAGTCTGTAGGTTTCTTATAAAACTAAACATATTCATACCATGTGATCCAACAATTGTGCTCCTTGGTATTTATCCGAAGGTACTGAAACCTTATGTCAACACAAAACCAACACACGGATGTATATAACAGCTTTAGCCATAATTGCCCAAACTTGGAAGCAACCAAGATGTCTTTCAGTACATCAATGGATAAACTATGATACATCCAGACAATGGAATATTAGCCAGAGCTAAAAAGTAAATGAGCTATCAAGCCATAAAAATAAAAAGAGGAACTTTAAATGTATATTAATAATTGAAACGATCTAGTCTGAAGAGGATATATACTTACTGCATGATTCCAGTTATATGACATTTGGGAAAAGGAAAAATCTGTGGAGACAGGGTTTGGCCAGGGAACTGGGGGAGAAGGAGGAAGGAGATGGGGGAAGGTAGGGTGATCAATACACAGAGCACAGAAGATTTTTAAGGCAGTGAGAATACTCCATACGATACTATAATGATAGTTACATGTCATTATACATTTGTCCAAACTCATAGAATGCACAAAGCCAAGAGCAAACCCTAATGTAAATTATGAACTTTGGGTGATTATGATGTGTCAATGTAGGTGCATCAGCTATAACAAACGTACCCCTCTGGTGGGGGATGTTGATAATGGGGAGTTTATGCATGTGTAGGGGCCAGGAGTACATGAAATATTTCTATACCACCCTCTCAATTTTGCTGTGAACATAAATCTACTTAAAAAAATAAAATCTTTTAAAAAATTGTGTTTCATGACAAAAACAGGTGCCTACATTGTGTATTAGTGTTTCATTGTATCCAATGAATAAATGTAAGAGTAAATGAACATGTATAGTTTAGATACACATTGCCCCTTTGAATCTACCACTGTTTCTAACAGCAGTGACTTGTACACTAAAATTCAGTCACACTGGCTTCCTTCAGTTTCTTCCCACCCTAGGAAATTTTCACAAGAGGTTTGCTTTGCTTGGAAGGGATCACACACAAACACACACACACACACACACACATACATACACACACACACCTTGCTAGTCAATGTTCATCTTTCAGATCTCAATTTGAATGCCATATATTAACTAGATTAGAGTCCCTTGATTATATGTCTCTATAGGACTCAGAAATTCTCCACATTTGCCTGAAATTCAATAGGGCCCAGAATTGTCATCATCATGTTTTCTAACTTTTATGTGGTGTTTCATCATTGCAAAAATGCTTTCTTGCTCATTTTTTCTTCTAGTCATGGAAACAGCACTTTACATCAATCATATGGAGGCAACATCAAGTGCGTGGGCTCTGGAATCATAACACCTGGCTTGTCCTTCCCAACTCTACCACTTAATGGTTGTAAGACATGACAAGATAGCTAAGTTCTCCGCACCTCCACCCTTTGTTCCATTTAGAGAATAATAACAGCACCTATATCATAGGAACTGGAACAGTTATTTACAATTATTCAATAAACACTAGCATTTATTATTTCTTCCCTCACTTTTTGGATGAAGCTAAGTGGCTTGGTCAAGATCAAACAAATAGTGTTTCTTTCTTTTATAAGTCATTTTTGGACTTTCTTTTACAAACTGGATTATTGTTTATGCCATTATCATAAACAATTTGAAAATTAGCACTTCATTCCAAGAGATTGCGTAGATAATTTTAATGAAGGTAAGTCCTTCTTAAAAATCCCTGATTTCAAGTTTTATAAATGACTGGCTGTTTTTAGATTTATATGCAAGAAAAAACATTTTTCAGAGTCCTATTTTTAGTCTAATGCATTGATATTTCCTACAGATGACATGCTGTACCAATTGAAACCAGCACAAAAAGGAAAAAGAGAAACAAAGGTTATGACATTTCACATTGAATGCCAAGCTCTCTCGACATTAGCAAACAGAGCCTCTTTTTGTTAAATCCTGTATCCAGAAATTTTGACCTTTGTCTCTTTATTCAGTGATGACTTTAGGCATACATTAATGGTTGATACAGTTTTTTCCTAAACACTTGTTCGTTTTGATTTTTATTTTATTTCCCATTTATAAATTATTTTATTCTTATTTAGAAATTAAAAATCTATGTCTTCTCTTTCTTTTTTGTTTATTGATATTGACTGATAATAATTATCCAGTAGAAATCTAAAGTGACTCAGAATTTCTCACACTGACACTACTGTTTTTAAGAATATTTTTTTTCACATGCTAGAGTTATGAGGAAAAATGGTTCCCCCATCTTGTTTGTAGTTTCTTTGGACTCTCTTCCCTTTAAAATTATTGAAGAAATAGAAGTGGATGGATATTTTACAGAAATATTACCAGTTCTTAATACCTAAAATTATTTTAATATTTGTTTCTCAAGTATTACCATGAATGTCGAGTGGCTATCAAATTATACTCTTTTCTTAAGTAATTTGCTGGTGTTTGCCTTCATTTATCAATGATATTCAGGATCCTATACTTAGAGCTCAAATACAGTTGATCATTATTTATGGATTCCATATTTTCCAATTCACTTACTTGTTAAAATTTATTTTTAACCCCCAAATCAGTATTCGTAGTTCTTTCACAGTTATTTGTAGACATATACAGTATGGGAAAAATTTTGAGTCACCCAACCCACACTTTCCCAACTGAGGCTGAGATAGACAATGCTCTGACTAGTTGTTCTCAGTTCTCATATTGTAAACAAATGTGTCCTTTTTCCATTCTACGTAGTGACACATTTTTCCCAATTTTTTTTTTGCTTTTTTTTGGTAATTTTGCTGTTTAAAATGTTTCCTAATCAAAGTGCTAAAGCAATTTCTAGTGTTCCTAAGCACAAGAAAACTATGATGCCTCTTATGAATATATACATGTTAGATAAGTTTTGTTCAGACATGAGTTATGGTGCCGTTGGCCATGTATTCAATGTTAGTGAAGCAACAATATATATGAAAGTGTCTTTAAACAGAAATGCACAAAAAACAAGGCTATTTATTGATCTATTGACAAAAATATTTTGATAAGAAGTTCACAAGAACCTAACCCTATATTTTCCCTAGGAGTAGTGGTTCAATATTTATTACGTTAGTGTTCAAGGCAACTTTATAGAACATAACTACTGAGAATAGTGAGAATCAACTTTGTTGTTAACTCCCAATCTTTGAAATTAGAATCTACATATATATAATTAGTTCAACTAAAATGCCTGCCAGTGTACTAACTTGGACAATTTAGTGAATTTTTAAAAGGGGAATTAAACAGTTTCACTAAACTGAAGAATCAAGTTAGCCATTTCATCTAAACTAGTTGTTGCTTCATATCAATATGATGTCATATTATACAATTATACCAATTTTATACTGTACTTTGCAAAAGTTCTCTAGCACTGCAAATGAGCTGTTTGCCACAAAATAGACCAAACTTAAATATATTATGTTTTAATTAGTTGTCCTGATGTTATCTATATACAAGTTTTAGTGTGCCTATTAATATTGCATTAAAAGTTTTCTTTAAAATCTAAATTCTAAAACTGAAGATATAGCCTGAAGATGATGAAAATATTATAGAAATTAACAAAAATATTGAAAAACTTAAATTTAAATATATGCAAAATTATTCATATCTGCCTATATCATGCATGTAGTCAGCAAGTAAAACAGGATTTGATCCTTTAAAAAACATGATTGCGATTTATTCCACAAGTATGTATTGAGAACCTACTATTGCTAGACAGTGGAGTTAATGGCTGTGAATAAGACAGGTAATTTCCCTACTCTCATGAAACAGAGTCTAGAGCAGGCATCCTCAAACTACGCCCCGCGGGCCACATTCGGGTGTTTGTGCCCATTTGTTTTTTCACTTCAAAATAAGATATGTGAAGTGTGCATAGGAATTTGTTCATAGTTTTTTTAAAACTATAGTCCAGCCCTCCATGGTCTGAGGGACAGTGAACTGGCCCCCTGTTTAAAAAGTTTAAAAAGTCTAGAGGGTAGAGACAGAAAGTAAACAACTTCGCAAGTAAATGCAGACAGTGATATGTGTAATAAAGACTGTATATTAGAGAGATGTGCTAGAAAGTGATGACAGAAGAGGAGGCTACTTAAAACATTCTGAATAACAGGAAGCCAAGTGAAAGTTTTGGGACCACAGCAAACCAGACAGAGAGAATATCAAGTGCAAAAGCTCTAAGTCTTGCCAGCTTGTGGTATATTCAAGATTTAGAAAGCTGGCTAGTGTAGCCAGAGCTGTCATCTTAATAAAGAAGTGGAAAGGTAGTAAAGAGTGAGAATCATACCTAAACCCCCCTCACTGAATGGAGCAGTGTCCTCTGCTCTGGGCAGGCGCTCACTGTTCCAGCCTTTCCTGCCTTCCCTGCTCCTTCAAATGGAGCCATAGAAACCTCTGAGTTCCTCTTCCTCACCTCTCCTGGACTGCAGAAAATCCTGGGAATATTACTTCACCCCCTTCTTCTTCCCAGGAACAAATATCTCTTCCCACCCTATTCCTCTATTCCTGCCAGGTCTTCTGCCCTCAGAAATAATTCATTCTCTATGTTTACTTATGTTACTAAATATTCATTTTCTATGTTTACTTATGTAACTAACTTAAGTTACATTCTCTATGTAACTCACGTTACATAGAGGGAGGGGCCTCATGAGGGCATCCTCAAAATCTGTGAGAGATTCTCTCTGATCACTCTCTCCTCACACATAAAGAGAGGCAACAAAGCTAGAACAATGCTTCTCACGCACTGATAACTCACAGGTTTGATGCCTTTGTCCCAGGCTTCAGTTTTCTTCTCAGGACTTATAAGAGAGGCCTGTGGCAATGGTTGTATAGCAGGGCTGGTTCTTCTAATTCTTGCCAAGTCCTGGAGGAGGTAGTTGGTCTCAACTCTTGGTGGCTCGCGTTACATCAGGAAAATCTATCCAACATCCTGTTATACTACATACTCCCATGGATAAGGCTTTGTACACTGGCAAAAGCCAGTTACTCGCTGGCAAAGAATCTCTCTTCAGAACTTTGCATTTTTAAATATCATCTATAGCTACTCTCCAATCACAGCTTTCGTTGCTCTCATTACTTTCTATATGTTCAAAGTTATCATAATTGTAAAAGTTGTCATAATTATAAAAGTTTTCTGTGTTTTAAAATTATATTTTTAAAATGTATTTATTATTTTATGAGCTCACAAGTATCTTTGATGGTGTACATTAGAGATTCTTAAATCCTGGGCTCACCCTACACATATAATAGATATATTAACTAGTCTCAACCCAGCATGGCTGATGACAAGGATTATGGTGATGATGATAGCTACTTAAATAGATGATTTATTGAGGGCTTACTATGGACCTAGTACTGTTCTAAACGCTTACAAATATTAATTTATTAGATATTGATATATCTAATTTTCACAACATTTCTATGAACAGTTCTGTTTCCTACTTTACAGGTAAAGAAAACTAAGGCCCAAGTAACATAGCTGGGAATTTGTGGAATCAGAATAGCATGGTGCTGTCTCTAGGATCCACACTCTTAATCATAACACTGCACAACACAAAATGTTTTTATTTGTAGTTCATTACTACACCCAACTGAGTTTCCCTTCCTAATGTCTCCAGCCACTTTTTTACAAAACTACATATTATTTAAAATCTCAATATCACATCTGACTTTGAATGGAATCTGCACCGTCGCCATCACCACCCCCACTTGCTGGCTAGGTTTTGTTTGGGGATGAGAAGGTAGAAAGAGTATGGTCTATGTTTTCATCGGTATGAGGAGGGACTGATACAATGTACTTCCTGTTCCCTCTACTGATTCTGATGTTGAAAGAAGGAAGAATAAAATACCAAGCAGGAGCCATATTTTGTATTTAGTTGGAGGTGGGAAGACATCGTTTTCTGGTCTGTCTGCTCCTGCCCATCTCTACCAAGGTGATGTGCTCACACTTCGATTTTAGGCAAGCCAGTAGATTAGGTACTTGACAAATATTTTTTTATTCATTAACCCTGCAAGTGAATGGTGATAGTCTCCATGTTAATGAGGTACTAAAAACTTAACTAGAGCTAGGTTCAACCACATGTATTTTCAACTTTAAAACCCATGCTTCCAATATACCTCACTGCCCTACTAAAAATATTCCAAGAACGCCATCTATAAAATGAAATGTCACTGCATATTGTACTCTCTTTGTGACTATAAACAATGGAAAAGTCTTTCATCAGATGAAAGAAGCTCAAATTTATTTTAGCCGCTGCTCAGCAACAAAGATTTAACAATCTTAAATAAATCTTAATGATGCAGAGTATACTAAGAAATATCCTCTTTCTTTGTTATAAAAACAAAATATGGGGCAGTAATATTTTAGTTATTTGTTAAGCATTTTATGAAAGTAAAGCTATACAAAAAATACTTACTATCAGAATAATAGAAACCAAGGGAGAAAAATAGGGATAATTTCAATTTTATTGTCACAGAGAGTATTATTTGCTCTGAAGAAAGTCTGCATATCTTATATGACATTGAAAGCATGTGATTCAAGTAGAGCTCATATATAACATACAGAAAAAGTCATAATACATGTCTTTGAGGATTCATGAACTTATGAAATATAGAAAGGACTATTGTTCCTATAATTATGGGAACCTATATAAACCAGTAAAATTAATCTGCATAGTCCAGAAATGCATATATTCAATGAACATATTCTATTTGGTTAGCACTTTCCTAGACATTGGATAGCCAAACATAAACTGGATATAATACTCTCTGACTAAAATATGTTCTTAGGTACCTAGGGATACTGAAGTGTACATAAGTTATTATGATACAATAAAATAATTCCATAATAGCAGTAAGATTCAAAAACAAAGCCATTTATGGAAATGTTTTTGGTATTAAAAAAAGTTAAGATGACATAAGTTTCTAATTCAGCAAAAATAATTCCATTTGAAATTCATTATAGACTGAGCACCTGTTCTATGAATGTATGAAGCACTACAGTGGGGGTCCTGAGAAATACAGAGATGGCTAAAAACAATGTTAACATCTTTAGGGATTAATAATTTACTATAACAAGGCAGTGTGCCTGGTAGCTGAAGCTATTGGCAAACACTATTAAATTGGCCTCATGTGATCCTTAGCACTTATTGTTCCATCTGCCTGGAACTGTGTATCTCAACATCTTTCAGTTCCTCCATTTTAGAACTCCTGCCTCAAGATTTTCCTCAATATTTAATCTAAAGTAACCCTCTCTCTCAGTATACCTCCTGTTTTCTTTTATTCACCATATATATCATGCATTGTTAACTCTAAAGGTTATACATTCTGTATTCCCAGAAGGATATCTGGAACATAGTAGGCACAATATAAGAAATATTTTTGAATATTATTGAAATAAACGAACTATGAATAAATATATAATTTGTCTCTTCCTCCTTTTATTCAGAAAAACTATTCATTAAGTTCCTACCATATGCCAGGAAATTAGGCATTGAGGTTACAACATTGAACTCCCCAAAGGAGTTCACAGTCTGATCAGAACAATAGACACAGAAATAAATAATGAAGTAAATACAATTAGAGAGAAGGGGAACTACTGGCAAGAATGGTGTATATATAGCAACCTAGGAGCATCAAGAAGACTTCATTTAGGAGAGGAGCTCAGTCCAAAATCTTAAAGAGAAATAAGAGTTCATTAAGAAAAACAGCAATGAGCACTAAAAGGGAAAGTAAGATAGGCAGAACAACAACAACAAAATGACAGCTTCTTGTTCTGGACAAGATGGAGTAGGCACAATTTATTGTATTGTTCTGACTAATTACAACTAAAATCAACAAAATACATAAGTAACTATGAGAAAACACTAAGAGGTGTAAGAAAAAGGCTGGCTAATTAGAGACTTCAGGGATTGAGGGATGCCACTTGAGCATCCCTCAATTAGGGACACAAATGGGCACATACCAAAAAAGCCCAAGAAAAGCAAAAGACTTTTATTTCTTTCTAGCCAAAGGACCAGGAAGAAGTCAGCTCTGCAACTATGCCCACCTCTCCCTCTTTCCACTAGGCACTGTGGAGACTGTGGGTGAGGTCTTATCAACCATCCACACCTGTCAATAATGATAGCAGAGTCAACTCTCCCTCCCCACTAGGTCCTGTGAAACCCATGGGATGCGGCCCTGTTGACCACACTCACCCGATAGTACTGTGGGCAGAGGCCACGTCCTTTCTCCTCCCCACTGGGCTCTGTGGGGACTATGAGGTGGAACACTGCCAGTCATGCCTGCCTGCACTAAGTGCACAACAGCAAACAGGTGACATTCTAGCCCCCTTCAAACTGGAAAGTGGAGACAGAATTATGGGAAGAGAAAACTAGAGAACAGAATTCTTTGTATCTGTGTTTTTACAGTCCTGGGAAGATTCCAAGCCGCCTTTGCATGGAATTGACCAGAATCAGCATAGCAAATGATTTGAGAATGACACTATGGTATGTTATACCACTCAGGTTTCAAACTGGGCTCTGGGTAGTACACAAACAGAGTAGGCCACAATAGCACAGAAAAGTTTCTGAAAACTAAATTGACATTTGAACCACAATGCACAAAATAAGCTAAGAGGTGCATTCTAAACCTAAATTGGCTGACAGCTTGCTAAAATAGAAAGTTTAAATAAGGACTCAGAGTCTCATAATATAATATTGAAAATATCCTGGACACAATCCAAAATTACTTATTGTACTAAGAACCAGGAAAATCTCAAATAGAATGAGAAAAGACAATCCACAGACACAAAGAGATGGCACAGATGTTGGAATTATCTGACAATGATTTTAAAGCAGCTTTCATAAGAACCCTCCAAAAAGCAATTATAAACAACATTCTTGAAATACATGAAAAAACAGAAAGTCTCAAGGAATAAATGAAAGATTCATGAACAAAATAGAGATTATAGAACTAAAAAATAAATAAAAATATTCACTGGATGGGCTCAATAGAATAAACAGAGATGACAGAAACTTAAGATAAATCAATAGAAATGACCCAATCTAGACAGTGAGAAAATAAATTTTAAAAAGGAATTAATAAAGTTCAGTAACCTATAGGACTAAAACATAAAAGGAAAATTTCCAAATATTTAGAAATTAAACAGCATAATTCAAGAGAATCTATGGGCCAAAGAGGAAGTCTCAAAAGTAAATGTTTTTAACTGAATGAAAAATCAAAACACAACATATCAAAATCCATGAGATGCAGAAAGACATTTATAACACTGCATGTTTATGTTATAAAAGAAGAATGTTTTCACCTAAATAATCTAAGCATTCACTTTATTAAACTAACAACTGAAGAACAAAATAAACTTAAAGCAAGCATAGAGAAAGACATATATAAGGGCAAAATCAGTATGATTGAAAACAGAAAAACAGTAGAGAAAATTAAACTAAAAGCTGTTTTTTTAAAAATATCAATAATATTTATAAACCTGTAGCAAAAAAAATGGTTAAAAAAGGAAAAGATATAAATCACTAATATTAGGAATGACAAAAAGGATATCATTATAGCCTCTACAGACATTAAAACAATGAGAAAATACTACAACTTGGTACTCATAAATTGAACAACTGAGATGAAATAGACCAATTTTGTAAAACACTCAAGAAGAAAAAGATAACTTTAATGATCCTGTATCTCTTAAATAAATTACATTTTAGTTACTACCTTCAAAAGGAGAAAACTCCAGGTCCATATTGTTTTACTAATGAATTCTACAAAACATTTAAGGAAAAAATAAACTCAATTCTAATAAACTCAATTTCTTCTCAAAAAATAGAAAAGGAAAGAATATTTCCCAACTCATTTCATGTGACCAGTATTATCTAATGCCAAAACTAGATAAAGAGAGAACAAGTAGAGAAAACTCTAAACAATATTTTTCATGAACATAAATACAAAATTCTAAACAAAACAGTAGTAAATCACATCAATATTTAAAATAAATAATACAACATGACCAAGTGGAGTTTATCTCATAATGTAAGACTGATTCAATATTTTCAAATCAATCAATGTAATCACTATATACATAATTTAGAGAATAAAAACCATAGAATCAAATCAATTGGTATAGAAAAAGCATTTGACAAGATTCAACACTCATTTATAATAAAAACTCTCAACAAACTAGGAACATAAGGAAACTTTTCCAACCCGATAAAGAGCATCTACAAAATAACCTACAGTTAATATCATACTTAGTGGTGAAAACCTGATGCTTTCCCTGTAAAATCTGGGAGAAAAAATCAGAGATGTTCACTATCACCTGAAATTCAACATAGTAGTAATAAAATTTCTAGTAAATTCATAAACACAAGAAAGGGAAACAAAAGACATAGTGATTGGAAAGAAAAAAATAAAACGCTGCCTATGATGTGGGGATGGGATGGCAAGGTGGCTGACTAGAGACATCATTTGTCAGACCATCCCAGAGAGAAGAAAGGGTTTCAAATAATGGAGAAGGGATAGGGAATGCAGCTCAGGTATAGGTCAGAAAGAGAAGCACCAGAGCCTGCAAGGGACCTCATGGAGGAGAATGGCAAAGCAAAGAATGAAGAGAATAGTGGGGGCAAAATAAATCAGTAAGGATCCAACCCAGAGAGCCTTGGAGCCCAGCAAAGGAGTAAGGGGAGATCTCTTTCTCCCTCCCACACTACTTTGGTGATCAATGGGCTACCAAGTTACTTGGAAGCTTTTCCACCCCCACAAGCCCAAGCACTGTGGTGACCACAGAATTATGGAGAGAACTTGAGTGATCTCAGAGCTTGGACATTCTGTGCAGGGTTCCCCTCCAAGGAGAGTGATCCGAGAGGCTGGAAAGCTGGGTTTCTTCCACTGTGACTCTTGTCCTTCCCCACTCCTCTCCTACCCACTGCAACCAGGAGAGAGGTTTGCTACAAGAATTTGACAAGCAGCTGACCTTCCCCAGCTGGTGCATCCTCCAGTCTGCAGTGAAGATCAAACAAGTCCCTGGGAGCTACATGGGCCCTCCCAAAGCCTGGGGCATTTGGGTGTTCCCCCTGAGGGATTAGAGCTTATCACAAGCACAAAAGAACATCTCTGTAGTTGGCTCTCTCCTGCAAGCATCAACCACTGGCAGGGAAAACAACTCTATAGCTCATTATAGCATCTACCAACTCAATCAAACAGGGTGTGGCTGATTCTTACAAGCATCACCCACTATCTTGGATAAGCTTGGGGTCACAGTACAATTCACACTGCTGGGAAGAGGTGAAGACAGCAGGATAGAAGCAACTTTAGGGGACAGTACCTTTTAGGAGAGAAACACAAGTTACAAGCAGCTTGATCTGTGTGGGGTCTCCCTACTCCACTACAGACTTCTGGACTGATCAGGCAGCTGCTCAGAGTCTGTGCAGAGACATCCTATTGGAGAGCAAGTGCAGCAGAGATCTGGTGCCTGCCAATCCCGGGCTTCTGCAAATGATGCCATCCTGATCACTCTGGCACATGGAGCCAGGTCTGCTAAGGGCCAGCCTTCCAGCAGTGACCTTTCCATCACTCCCACTAGGCTGGGGAGGGAATGGAAACTCCCCTGTGTCATGCTCTGTGACTGGGGCCAAGCATGCCTCCTCCACAGTGTGGGAGCTAAACAGAGGAGGAGCCCCAGACACCACAGGCACCACTTGGGAAGCCTGGGGAAACTGCCTCAGCGGGTCGTAGATGTCATGGGAGAACCTTGGCTGACCAGCTGCTCCAGCCCACCTATATAGACCCTGGGCTGTTGAGACAAACCCCTGCTGCACAACTGGGCATCATCTGTCCCCACACTGGTGGAACAACCCCCCCATATGGGCAGCTCTGACCCCACAATCCCCAGAGCCAGCTCTAAAACTCTTGTTGTCCCCAAGTCTGAGTCTCTTCCCTTGTAGCTCTAGAGTCCCCACAGTCTTGCAACTCTACCCCTTAGACTCCATAGTTGTGCCTGGACCCCAAGACCTCACTACTGAGTCCCTACCACTACCATTGGGCCAGAAGAACCTCCCTGAGGTCTAACACCTTACTCAAGACCCCAATCCTGACTAGCCATCACTCCTGGACTTGCTTCAAAAGAGTTCCTAGCAAAGGAGAACAGGTGCTCTGTAATTCTATTAATGCAGAGCTGATTGAAGAAGAACTAGACGAAAAAATAAAACTAAACAAAACTAAACAGCAAAAGAGCCCTGGCAACACAAAAAAACGAAATAGTTCAACACACCCAAGGGAATACAATGGGATTACAATAATGGACTCCACCTACAAGGAAATTGCTGAAATGACAGAAATGAAACTCAATGTGGATGGCAAAAAAATGAACAGAATTGAAGAGAAAGTTGAAAACCAACAAAAATAAGCCAAAAAAATATTTCAGGAAATCAATGAAGAAAATGAAAAGATCACTAGAGAGCTAAACAACATAAAAAAGGCTATAATAGAAATTAAAGAAATGAAAGAGTCATTTAGGAAATTTCAAAACACATCAGAAAGCTTTAACAACAGGCTAAGCCAAGGAGAAGAAAGAATCTCAGAGCTTGAAGACAAGACTCTCTAGCTAAACCACTCATTCAGAGAGGCAGAGGAGAGTATAAAAATGTCTAAGCAATCACTGAGAGAGATATGGGACTATGTGAAGTGAACTAACATTCGAATCATGCATATCCTTGAGGGAGAAGAAGAAAGAGCTAAAAGCATAGAAAACCTATTTGAGGAAATTATTGAAGAAAACTTCCCTGGTATCACCAGAAACTCAGACATGCAGATACAAGATGTATGTCAAACACTAGGAAGATTCATAACAAATAGGACATCTCTATCAAAGAGGATATACCAATGACAAACAAGCATATAAAAAGATATTCAACATCATTAGCCATTAGAGAACTGAACATTAAAACCATTATGAGATACCAATACACCCCAACTAGAGTAGCTAAAATAAAAATACTATTTATGAAGTGCTGATGAAGAGCAACTGGATATTTTCTGCATGTTAGTGTAAATGTAAAATTATACAGCTTCTTTGGAAAACAGTTCAGCAGTTTCTTATAAAGCTAGACATATACATACTGTAAGACCTACCATTGTAGTTAAGGTTTTTTTGGGGGGGAGGGGGGTTGTTTGTTTTTTCGTTTTGTTTTGTTTTGAGACAGGGTCTTGCTCTGTTGCTGGAACTAGAATGCAGTGGCCTCATCACAGTTCACTGCAACCTGGAACTCCAGGGCTCAAGTGATCCTCCTGGCTCAGCTTCCTGGGTAGCTGGGACTACAGGCACGTGCCACAATGCCTGGCTAATTTTTCAAATTTTTTGTAGAGATGGGGTCTTGCTCTTGCTCAAGCTGGTCCTGAACCCCTGACCTCAAGCAATCCTCTTGCCTTGGCCTCCCAGAGTGCTAGGATGCTCTCATTTCTTTTCACTGTATCTTGCATCAGCAAAATCTCTGTGCAAAAGCTATTATTTCAAGTGACACTTTGCACTAAATTATAAGTTATAAGTTATAAATTATAAGTTATAATTATTAATTATATTCATGTAAATGAAACAGGACTTTCTCAGTTTCTTAACATGCTACAGTTGAATGATGAAGTATTCAGTGTGGATTTGCCATATCATTTTAAAGTGCATTGGCTATCTCAGGGACAGGTGTTAGCCAAAATTTTACCACTGCAAGAACATATAGTTAAATTTTATGAAGAACAGAATCAGTAATGTGAATCATTAAAAGAATATTTTTATAGGCATGCAGTATTTTTGTGTGATATCATGCCAAATCAAAACAACTTTAATATTTCTCTGCAAAGTAAAACTAAATCTATATAAGATAATGTGGCAAAAAAGAAAAAAAATCTGAGCATTTTGAAAAAAGCTATCTGTTTTTCAAAACATTTCTTCAAAAGGAAATTTCAGATAAACATTTTCCTCAGCAAAGGTCATTGATGAGCAGAATGAGATATGCGAATCATTTGAAGAATACACAGCTGTTATAGACCTATTAATTGGAGAATACAATAAAGGTTCACTGACTTTGAGAATCATGACATCACACTCAAATTAGCATTTCAGCCTCAACTAGTTGATATCACCAGGGCACCTAAAGAACTACAAATGGAATCGACTGAGCTCTCAGTAGATACATTTTAAAGTCATTGTTTGATGCTAAGAAAGATCCATTTGAAATATGGAAAAATGCAGTAGAATACACATGCCTTCTGCAACATGCCTGAAAAATGCTTTCTTGCTTTTCAACCACTTATTTCTTTGAATCTACATTCTACCTCACCCAAATCGAGACACTCCTAAAGTCAACAATGACTGATACTCATCTAGAGGATCAACTGAAACCATTGACCTCCATGCTGCGACCAAATATTCAAATGCTTTCCAACAAAAAACGGACACAAAAAGTCATTAAAATGTTAGTTAACCTTAAAATTAACAAATGGTTTTCATCTTTTCAAATTATTAAGTACACAGTTGTTATATTTTTACAAAATAATGTATATTTTTAAGTATATCTCATTGAAGTTTCTTGAATGAAGACTTATTTGATTACAGCTAAGTTAATGTAGCCTTCCAACATAAGGAGGTTCCCCACCTCTGATATAGACTAATGGGATAGCATAGAGAGTCCAGAAATATACCCTCAGATACTTGGCCAATTGATTTTGAACAAAGGTGCCATTCAATGGGGAAAGGACAGTCTTTTCAACAATGGTGTAGGAGAAACTTGATATCCAAATGCAAAAGAATGAAATTGGAACATGCCATATACAAAAATTAACTAAAAATAGATTAAAGATTTAAACATAAGAGCTAAATGCTATAAAACTCTTAGGAAAAAAAAATTGGAGAAAAACTTTATGACATTATATTTTGTAATAATTTCATGGATATAATAATAAAAGCACAGATGATAAAAAAGTAGATTTAATTGGACTTCATCAAAATTAAAAATTTTGTGCATCAAATGATACTGTCAAGAAAGGAAAAAATATATATCTAATGAGGGATTAAAGTTCAATATATATGTAGAACTCCTAGAACTCAACAACAAAAAACCAAACAACCCAATTGAAAAATGGGCAGCCAACTTAAATAGTTCTCCAAAGAAGATATTCAATGGTCAATAAGTACATAAAAAGATGCCAATATCATCAATAATTAGGGAAATAAAATTGAAAACCACAGTGAGCTTTCACCTCACACCTACTAGAATGACTATACATTTTTTTAGAAAACGAAAATAACATGTTTGGTGAGGGTATAGAGAAACTGGAATCTTTAGGTATTGCTGGTGAGAATGTAAAATGGTACAGCTGCTATGGAAAACAGAATGGCAGTTCCTCAAAAAATTAAACATAAGGTTACCATATGATCCAGCAATTCCACTCCTAGATATATAGCCAAACGAATTGAAAATAAGGACTTAGATGTTGTACACCAGTGTTTACCAACATTATTCACCATAACCAAAAGGTAGGAAAAACTCAAGTGTTCATCAATAGATTAATAGATAAGCAAAATATGGTATATACATACAATGGAATAATAGTCCACCATAAAAGGAAATGAAATATTGATGTATACTATAATACAGGATTGACCTTGAAAACATTTTGCTTAGTGAAATAAGCCAAGCACAGGACAGAAATTATATTATTCCACTTAAATGAGGAAACAAGAATAAGAAATTCATGGAGACATAAAGTAGAATAAAAGTTTCAGGGCCTGGAGAATGTGGGAAGGAGTTATTGTTTAATGGGTTATGGAGGTTTTAGTAGGGATGATGGAAAACTCCTAGGAATAGATAGTGGTGATAGTTATAAGGCATTGTAAATGTATTTAATGGCACTGAATTATATAATTTCAAGGAGTTAAAATGAAAAATTTTATGTTATATATATTTTACAAGAATAAAAATATTATAAAATAACTATACACAGCAGACTCATAAATTCACTTTTCAAAGTAATTTTTCTTCATTATATTCATAGTGCATATAAAGAGTATATACAAAATTTGATGGTACTAGACTTCCTTTAATAAACTATTTTTAATTCAGTAATATTTGCTTCAGAGATTTTTGTGAAATGAGGATTAAATTTAAACACATGAAAGAAAAAATGCTGAAAAATATGGCTGCTTTGAATGTTGCCTAACTTTTTAAAAAATATTCTTGTTAATAGTCATTTACTGTGATACCACAGTCACTTCAGTTATGTGAACAATGTTGTCTGTGTGTCATTTCTATTAATTTCTACATGTTTTTTGCAAGCAATGTTGACAGAGATAATTACTTTAAAGAATGGAAATTGCACTTTGCCAAAAGGAGTGGGATAAAACAGTAGAAAGTTTGCATTTTCTTCAAAATGCCAAACTTATGAATTCCGTGTGGACTCTAATTTTGGTTACTCAAGCTCGCCCGTCCTTCTGGATGAGATGTATGATTGGAATTTACTTGAGTCATTTTTTTTTTTTTAATTAAAGACGTGGAGGCCAAACATTTTTAATTTAAAATTCCAAGGTTTCCTTTATGGTAATAATAACTAGTATTAATTTTACAGTATCAGTGGTCCTATGCACTAAAGGAGTTCATATGGGACCTGGTTTGACCAGCAAATGTGAAATATCTCAAGTGCTAATAATTTAGCATGCCAAATATCATTGAGATGGCACACTATCTGTGGACCTTAACATTTCTTCAGTTCCTTTTGAACCTCAGTAGCTCACAATGTTTAAGCACCTAGATTCCAGAATGAGTCTGCATGTGTTCAACTGTCAGCTCTACCATGTATTAGCTGTGGAACTCTGAACAAGGTATTTACCCTGTTTTTACTTCAGTTTCCTTCCCTGTAAAGTGGAGATAATGATAGGAACTAGATCATAGAACTCGGATGAAGTTTAAATGGAAAGCATTTAAAACAAAAGCATTTAAAACACTGTCACAGAGTAAACATATATAAGTGGTAGTCAACTTTTTCCCAAGGTACACTTCTGTCCACTAGTTAATGTTTTAGATTAACACTTCAATCTTCAGTCCTTTCTTGTACTTAATAAAGCTTTATCCTTTTGACTACCAGGTTACTTGCATTTTTCTAAAAGCATGTCTTTATTCTTTTGCTCCAATTTGTTTATTTTGGGGATAAACATTTCTCCTCAGGGATGACATGCTTTCCATGAGCGACTGGGCTGTCTTTTTAACCAAATCACGGCTCTTATTTTTTGTATCCAGGCAACCATCTTTGTTTACAGTGGTTCTATTAACAGATGGTGGTGCCAGGTAAAAATTTTACCACAAATGACAGGAATATTTTGTTTGGTTCTAGTTTATCTAAAAAGTTAAGTTTTAAAAAACCTAGCAGTCATTACCATGTCCAGAATCTTACATGTCTTGTGTTAACGTTAAAATGTCAGAAATTATAGTTCACAATGTCTATTAGCCTTCTTTAATAAAACATCTCAAGGAAAATCTCTAAGAGAATAATTATTTTACTTATTTTTTTTCTGTATTATGTAACTTCCAAATGTAAAACAATGTCTGGTCCTTGGATTGTTATTTGCCAACAGCAGAAGAAAATCATACAGCATAGGCTAATATCATCAGTAATTAATATGTTCATTGGATTTTAAAAAATTATGGCAAATAATAACAGGATTGTTTATATTTTTTTAAACATTAGATAATTCTCTGGAATATTATTAACCATGTCTTTGTAATTATTTCTAGGAAAATCTCTTGAAAATATTCACCACTAAATATAATTTGAATTCATCACAAGTAAGTCAATAAAGTATTTCTGATTTTGAATGCAAGACGTCTTTAGTGGTTTTTATTTGACATAATTACTTATATGAGAAATCTTTTAAACTATGACAAATAATTAAGAATATCAAATTTATTTGAAAATAAAATTAATTTCACAAGTGGCAAAGATAAGTTTTATTAGGAGAGATGCCATTAAGAAAATAAGATTCCTGGACGTTAATTATTGCCTCAGATGAAATGGATGTTATACATTCATTAATTAATTCCTCAAACATATACTGAAGGCTCCCTACAGCTTCCGGACATAAAGCATCACCATTGAAAAATGTATTCCTTTATAGACAGTGTTGACCAAGAAATGTTATCCCAATAAATCTCAGTTAAAAGATAAATAGAAATTCAGAGCTATGTGCTTATTTAGTAATTGTTGAGATACCTTCTACTTGTGTCAAAATGGCCTCTTTTTCTCTCTGAAATTCTATAAAAGGAACTTTTCTGAAAATATTTTTCTCCCCAATATCATCTGGTTTAAGTTATCTTAAAATTAGAAGTTTTTATTTAAAGACATTGGGAGGTTTTATTAAAAGCACAAATTTATTAAAAGACATAAACTTTTTTAGATTTATATGTTTGTTTAATAAGATATATTGTTAATAGTTTTAAATTTAAAACCAGTTTTCCCCTCAGCTTTACTTCTCAGCCAATGAGTTGTCTAATCCAAGTGCTTCTGTAATTCCTATCATGTTTAATTACAGGGCATATTCAGAAAATTTTCCCATTATTTAATGAGCCCAATTATCTTTAAATAACCTGCCTTTCCCAGCTCTGGTTCAGAGAAACAATTAAAAGTAATTTGATAAACGTTTAGAAAGAGCTTTTAGCAATACAAATGTCAGTGCTTTTGGCTTGTCTAAGGAGACTAAACAAAATAAAGAACACATTAGTAAATAGTCATAAGACTTTCAAGGTTTGGAAATATTTACTTAGATCATTTTGAAAGATTGAAACATAGCAAACAAGTTCTTAGCTGAGTTCAGATTTCTTTTATTCTGTCTAAACTAAGCCTGGGTTAACAGTACACAGGAAGTCAAACAATGGTTCTCACTCATTTTTCTATCCCCCAAACAGATGATTATAACAAAATTCCTCTAGTAATAGAGGTTCATGAAAGTCACATTCTGTAGGAGAATGGGAGAAAAAAATCCTTGATTTTATTGGAAACAATATTCTGTAGTTTGAAAAAGTCTTTCAGGTGAATCTGAACCCTTTTCCTGTCTCTATATTTATCCTTCTTTACCAGCTCTTAAAAAGAGGTTTTACAGGAAATGGTCCTCTGCATTTGAGCAGGTGCCAACTGTTCTTTTTGAAATGAGATGTCCACATATGAACTAAGTCCAAAAACCAATTTGATGGCATCATAGGCAGAGTAGTGACCTCCAAAGATATCCATGCCCTAATCCCCAGAAATGTGAACATGTTATCTATCACACATGGCAAAAGGGCCTTGCAAATAAGATTACAGTTAATGACACTGCAACAGGGAGATTATTCTGGATTATCCAGTAGGCCCAATCACACAAGTCTTTAAAATTAGAGAATCATTCCCAGCTGTGATCAATAAGTGATGTGACAACATAAGAAGGGGCAAGGAGATGCAAAGCTGCTGTCTTTGAAGACGGAGGAATGGGTTCATGAGCCAAGGAATGAGAGTAGCCTCTAGAAGCTGGGACAAGTTAGGAATGGATTCTCCCCTAGAGCTTGTAGAAAGGAACACAGTCCTGCTAATACCTAGATGTTAGCCCAGTGAGACCCATGTCATACCTCTGACTTATAGAACCATAAGATAACAAATTCGTATTGTTTTCAGCCACTAAGTTTATGGTAATTTGTACAGCAGCACTAGAAAACTAATGCAGATGGCAAAGAGATTTTGACTTTGATTACTCTTTCTTAAGAAGTGTCATACAGCAGCTAATTACTCAACTGGCATTATATAGACTTTTGAGTACATTACAAACTTAGACTTATTTGTAAGCAAGTAACAGTCATTCTTTCACAATCATGTGGTTTGAATGTTTTCATGGAACTCAGTTAACAATTTCAAGTTTACTCAAAATTTCCCTAATAAAACAGAAATAATCACTTAGCCACCTGCAAAAAATGAACATAGCCTCAACTATTCAGTTTCCAAAGCAAGATAAGCATGATTTGGTGAGCATTTTCTTTCAAAGCATGCCAACATTACATGTAATATAACAAAATACTGGATAAAATAAAATTTTTAATGAGATCTGTTTACTAGTTTTTCACAATCTGGGCTCTAGAATCTTAAATGTAATAATCAAGTAGTGTATCTTCAGTTTATGTTTTAAAAAACACTTATATAGCAAAACTAAAGGAAAAAAGAAAAAAATCAAAAATAAAAAAAATAAAAAACACTTATAGATGTTATTTAATTTGTTATTTTTGATACACATATATATTAAAATGTGTATTAATAATGGAGAATATGTATGCATATTTGGGAGATATACTTCATATCTTTGACCCAGAGGAAACTCACTCCACAGCAAATGTGCAGTTTCTCTGCTGGGCAGTCTCTATATGTAGATCTGCTCACCACCCTACAAAGCAGTTGATGGGATTGGAGACCATGAAATCAGGGTGATTCACTACTCTCCTCCTTTTGTGCTGTTGACAATTGAATGCACACACACTAACACCAAGGTTCAAGTACCACTTTACACAATATATGTGGTGATAAAATTGAAAGAGGGTAAAGGAAACACATATCAACACTTGAAAAACACCTTATGATGATAATCTAGAGTATATATTGTGTTCATATTTAATATTCTTTTCTGGAAAACTAGTAACTTTTCAACTGCAGAAGAGTGATACAGGAAAAAAAATCATACCTAGTGTATATACATTTTTATAAGTGGTGAACCATCACAACAACTTGTGTTTTCCTATCCTTGATATAGGCTTTTAATTCTTTCGGAAATATAGAAATAAATAATAATTCCCTAGTGATGATAATTTCAGTAGCATTTTGTAATGTAGAAATTGTCCACCAATATTGCAGTTTTTATATAATTCATTCATTGTATCAGTCAGGTTATAGTCAGAAGGTGGAAATCACATCAATTATTGAACAGAGAGAATTTAAATAAAGATTTGTTAACTTAGTAATATATAAAGTTTTTAACTAGTCAACTGAGTGGATAAAAGAAGAACACTAAAAGACCATGCATGGAGGCAGTAACTCTAGGAAGTAGGTAGTACCCATCCATGGAGGCTGGAGGAATAAAGGTAAGAGGTTGGAGGAGTGGCTCCAGGACCTGAGAGCTGAGTGACAGGGAGATCTGCTCTGCTGATGTAGATTGTTTGGGCTCAGAGGAGAGCCCATGTGACTCATAACCCTGAGGATTAAACATTGGCCAGCTGGTGTCTCTAAGGGGGCAGGACAGCTCCAGCTCTGCAGGTGTTGAACAAAATGCAAACAGGATTGTGCTATTGCCTCAGAAGGAACTGCCAGGTGCAGAGGGACAACACAATACTGGGATGTTGCTCACAGGAATGGCAAGTAGCCAGAAAGCAAATAGGGAGGAGTAAGTATGTCCCTTCCTCCCACTCCAGGCTTGGAGTTTTGATTTCACCATCCCTAGTGGAAGAACTTAACAGGGAGCCAGCTGAAGCATTAGAAAGCAGAATGTAAAAGATGGTTTGAAATTGAGACAATAATTTAATAAGTGGTACTTAATTCAGTCAAAACCACCTGTAATTGACAACATTTAGAATTTTTAGGCTTTCTTAATTAGTAGACTCCAACCAAATGGAGGAATTCATACTTTTGCTCATGCTATATCATCGGCTTGAAATTATCTTTCTCTTCATATTTAGATGTCTTCATCTTTCCCACAATTTGACTCCAGCACCATGACACCAACCTCCACAATCACCCAACCAAAAGCCCTTTGTTCCTTGTAGGAACTCCCATAGCATGTTTCCACCTCTTCTGTGCTATCATTTCCCACTGTATGCTATGGTTGTGCAGAAACTTCTTCAAAGCACCTTAGAGGAAGGGGCTGTGGCTAATTCTTCTGCTTAGCCTCGTGTCTGGAGATCAGTAGGTGTTCACAGAATAACTGATTCTCCCATGGCCAGAAGAGAAGGACCCATATTCTTGTAGATTTACAGGGATTTGGAGTGACTCAGACCACTTTTTATTAACCCTCAACATCAAAACCCCGCCTGGAGATGAAGGAAACTGTACCCCTTCAGCATCCTATCTTTCCCATTAAGAAGCTCTGTTTAAACTTGTGCAATGTTACCCTTTTAGAGAAAAATGAACTTGTGCCTAATTCACCCTGTGGAACCACTTTATTTTTTTGGCAGATCTTGGGGGTTTTTTTGTATGTTTGTTTGTTTGTTTGTTTGTTTGTTTCAGCATATTATGTGGGTACAAATGTTAAGGTTACATATATTGCCCTTGCCCCTCCTCCACCCTCGAGTCAGAGCTTCAAGCGTGTCCATTCTGCAGTTGGTGTGCATTGCACTCATTATGTATGTATATACCTATCCCCACTTTTTATTTGATTTGGAAAGAGGGGAAATTGTAGAAGACCCATTCTAATTTACCTTCTTCCTGGAGTCAGGTATAAGGACCATCAACAAGCAGGACACTATCCTTGCAGATGAGATTGCTTTATTATGCAAAATCCAAGGAGAAGAGGTGAGTAGAAAATATTTACAAAGCATGTGGAAAACATAAAGTGCTATCAAATACTAAGCCACATCAGCATTTGAAATAGAAAGAGAGGAAAAATATAGCAAGAGTGGTGTCATAATGTCACCAAATGAGTCACTGGAAAGACTGAGATTTGTAAGTTATAAATTACTGACCCATTTGTACTCATTTCTGCTGTCTCTAACATTCCTTTTATGCTTATATTCAAAATATTAATATATGTGTGAGTCATCATAAAAGAGAACTGGTTATTTTTAATTCATTCATTCAATAAATATTTATTTAGCCCCTAGTAGTTGTCAGAACAGCATTAGCCATTGACAAGAGAGTTGTTAACACAGAGCCTGTACCTTCACAAAACTTTGATTCTGAGGTATTATTCAGGGTAATATAATATGCAGAATAATATAATATTTTTATAAAATGTGAAAATTAAAGCTTAAGAAAAACCTTGTCAAGTAAAGGTGTGCTTCCCTGAGGGTATATATACCAAATCTTTGGGGCTGGGAGGCAGAAAGTTGAGCATCACATTTTATGTGTATTATTTATCAAGAAGGAAAGAGGGTTTTAAAAAGGTCATGAAAAACATTTTCATGTTTCTTACTTGGTAGAATGAAACAGAAATGTTTCTCACTTGGTAGAATGAAACAGACATTTTAAGCACACATTCAGGATTTTCAGAATTAGTAAAAATCTTGAGGCATTTTTTATGTCAGTGACTTGCATTACCAGACTTAGAAGATGCAACAACTGCACTATATCAAGTCAGGGCTCATCCGAGCACCCAACTTGGCTTGGAGTTCTTTTATTTTAAAACTCTTACAGAAATAGTTTTGATTAGGAATCAAAACATTTTCTACAACATTAACTTGGCATTTACATAAAAAGTTTCTTTTGTTAGAAAAGTAAAAGTGATAGTCTGGATTATTTAGCTGAATTTAAAGATATTTGGTGGTTGCAGTCTCAATGTACCTAAAAATAAAAATCAGTCTCCCTGGGGTTTTGCCTACTCAGTACAACTCAGTTATTAAAAGCTTTAGACAAAAACATACTATATTTCCCACATTTTAAAATGCACATTCTTCATACTTTGGCATATCTGATATTGGGATTTGCCTTTAAAATATTTGGCATACTGAACCTATTTTTATTTCATTGGTACATCTTACAGCTGATTGTTTCACAGTATATAAAAAAACTACAGTGCATGACTTGAATAAGAACAAACAATTCTTTCTAAATGGTGATTATTATTGAAAATATATAGCTGTTCATTTTTTAATCATGACATAAGAATACATGATATATGGCCAGAGAAATAATAAAGCAAGTGTTTTAAAATTTTAAATCTTTTACATCTTTAATGATTGAGAATCAAAATCAGATTCAAAAAGACCCATATCTGCATAATGAACAATGAGTTTTGCCAAAGGATTAAATACATCATCCTTTTTGTTTTATTAAGTTACATTGCAATGGAAAATAAAAGCAATTTGTATAAAACTAAGCAATTTGTTACATCAGCCAAAGATTCCATTACTGAATGGACTGATCTGGCATTTAAATTTTAGACTAAAGAATTGGTGTCATTGTACAATGGTATAATCCATAAGTAAAATCCAAGATATGTTCTAAATGCCCTTAGTAGATCATGAATGGAGTATAGAAAACCAGAAATGCACTAATATTAATATGTATAAAATGGGAATCAACATAACTGATTTGATTTTGCATAAAGTTTCACCATCAAAATTTAAAATACTACTTTGATGAAAACTCGGAATTTTTATCTATATCTGGGGTCAGTTCTAGGAAAAACAGCAGCTGATCAATTCAGCCTTTCATGTCACCTCCCATCTTCTCTATGAATACCATCCCTGCTTGCTTATTTTTCTAGGGAGAATGTGTGTTATATTATTTAGCCCAACAGACACACAAAAGGAAAGATTAAGAAGGAAATCCTGCCATTTTTACCAATATGGATGAACTTGGTAGACATTATGCTAAATGAAATATGCCAAATGTAGAATAACAAATATGTGTACTATATGATCTCACTTATATGTGGAATCTAATCAAAGTCATAGAAGCAGAGAGTAGAATGTTGGTTGCCAGGACCCAAGGGAAAGGGAAAATGGGGAGATGTTGGTCAAAGGGTACATAGATGCAGTTATGTGGGATGAATAAGATCTGGAGATCTAATGTACAATACAGTGACTAGAGTTAACAATACTGCATTGTATACTTGAGATTTGCTAAGGAAATAAATCTTAAGTGTTCTCACCACAGAAAAATAATGGAAAGAAAAAAAATTAAAAGAAAGAAAAAGAAAAATGGTAACTGTGAGGTGATTTATCATCTCACAATTAATTGTTAACTGTTGATTGTTAATACAGATATGTTAGTTTGTTGTGATTATTTTATAATGTTTATGTATATCAAAACATCAAGTTGTACACTTTAAATATATATAAATTTTATTGGTGAATTATACCTCAATAAAGCTGGGGGGAAATAAGAAGAAGAAGAAAAAGGAAGTGACTTCAATTCAGCCCAGGGAAGAGGAAAAATAGTGTGAGATATACACCAAGGGGTCATTCAAACTGAAAAGAGTAAAAAAGCAAAGTTGCTATTATGTCAGAAGTAAAACAAAACTCACAATGACCCACTGGTCATTCACAAGCATGTTGTTAAATGTCCACGTGTTTGTATAGCTTCCAAAGTTCCTCTTAATATTGATTTCTAGTTTTCTTCCATTGTGGTCAGAAAAAATATTTGATAGGATTTCAATTTTTGAATTTTTTAAGATGTGTTTTGTAGCCTGACATATGATCTATGTGCTGAGAAGAATGTGATATTTTGTTGCTGATGAATGAAATGTTCTGTAAATATATATTAGGTCTATTTGGTCTACAGTGAAGATTAAGTCTGATGTTTCTTTGTTGATTTTCTGTCTGGATGATCTGTCCAAAGCTAAAAGTGGAATGTTAAGGTCTCCAGCTAATGTGATACTGGGGACTATCTCTCTCTTTAGCTCTAATAATATCTGCTTTATGTATCTAGGTACTCTAGTTTTGGGGTGCGTAAGTATTTAGAATCATTATAGCCTCTTGCTGAGTTGACCCCTTTATCATTATATAATGACCTTTTTGTCTCTTTCTATAGGTTTTGTCTTGAAATCTATTTTATCTGATATAAGTATTTATAAGTATATAACTCCTGCACTACTTTTTTTGGTTTCCATTTGCATGTAATATCTTTTTCTATCCCTTTATTTTTAGTCTATGTGTATCTTTATATTAATAGATGAAGAGTTTATTTTAAGCAACATATAGTTGGGTCTTGTTTTTTTAAATACATCTTTTTGTTGGAGAGTTTAGTCCATTTGTATTCAATGTTATTAGTAATAGTTAAGGACTTACTAATGCCATGTTATTATTTAATTTCTGGTCATTTTGTCATCCTCTCTTTTCTCCTTCCTGTCTTTCTCTGTGTAAAAGTCATTTTCTCTAATAGTCTGTTTTAATTTCTTGCTTTTCATATTTTGTGTGTCTGTTGGAGGGTTTTTTGCTTTGAGTTTACCATAAGGCTTACAAAAAATATCTTATAAGCAAATATTTTAATCTAATGATAACTTAACTCTGATTTAAAATCAAGCAAAAAGAAACTTAAAAAAAAACCTTATACTTTAACTCTATTCTCCCCCACCACTTGTTTACTTTTTGTTGTTTCTATATATATCTTTGCATACTATCTATCTCTTAAAATATTTGTAGCTATTATTTTTATAGGTTTGTCTTTTAGTCTTCCTACTCAATACAAGAATGATTTACATACCACAAATACAGTGATAAGAGTATTCTCTACTTGTTTGTGTACTTACTGTTATCAGTGAGCTTTTTACCTTCAGATGATTTCATGTTGCTCCTTAACATCCTTTCCTTTCAGATTGAAGAACTCGTTTTAGCTCTTCTTGTAGAACAGGTCTGGTGTTGATGAAATCCCTCAGCTTTTATTTGTCTGGGAAAGCCTTTATTTCTCCTTCATATTTGACAGATATTTTTGCAGGATATAATACTCTAGGATTAAAGGTTTTTTCCTTCAACACTTTAAATATGTCATGCCACTCTCTCCTGATCTATACAATTTCTACTAAGAAGTCTGCTTCCAGACATATTGAATCTCCTTTATCTTTATAGCCTGGGCTTGTTTGTACCTATACTTCCTGAGAACACTTTCCATATATTCAAAGGGAATTGAGTATTGTGATCTAAATATTTGACCACTGTTTCTATATCAGCACTAGGGGCTGCCCCAAGCCAGTAAAATTGTGACCCTTGAAGAATCCTGGTGGTACCACCTTGATGGGCTGGGTTATGATTGAGGAAAATTCCCTGGATTGCCAAAGTCTCTTACTCTCTTCCCTCACTTTTCCCCAAAGGGAAGGAGTTCACTCTCTGTGCTAGGTTGCTTGGAGCTGGGGGGTGATGACATGAGGATTCCACCATAGCCACCACAGTTGGGACTGCACCTGAAGCCAACACAATCACAGGTCACAACTGAAGCCAGCACAGTCCCACCCAAGGCCCGTGTTGACTACTCTCTGGCTACTGCAGATATTTTTTCAAGGCCCAATGGCTCTTTAGTCACCAGATGGTGAATCCTACCAGGACTATATCCTTTCCCTCAGGGCAGTGGGTTTCCTCTGGCCCAGGTTGGGTCTAGAAGTACCATCCAGAAGCTAAGCCCTGGAATCAGGTGCTTCAGGAATCTGCCTGGTTCTTTATTTTACTATGGCTGGGCTGGCACCCAGGTTGCGAGACAAAGTACTCTCTTGTCTTCCCTTTCCCCTCCCCAAGTGGAAAGAGTCTCTCCCCAAGTTGTGTTGCCTATAGTTGGGGAAGGGGTGACACAAGCACTCCTTGGCCACTACAGCTATTGTCCCACTGGGTCATGTGCACCCCAAGTCCACTGGGTTCAAGCCCAGTGCAGCACCAGGCAGGACTTGCCCAAGAACTATGGTCCTTGTGGCCTGACTGCCTTTCAAATTTATTCTGGGCTCTAGGCCACTTTAGTCAGATGGTGTTGGAGATAATGGGAACAAAGTTTCTTACTGCTAGGGCAGAGGATTTCCCTCTGGCCAGGGCTGGTCTATATGCTCCCTCCATGGGCGCTGGTAGAATACTTCAAATTTTAAATTATTATACCATAATTTGTATAATTTTATCTATGCTTTTTAAGAAGATGGAATGTGTCAATCTGTACTCTCACTTTTGATTGGTGTGAGCTCATCCAGTTCACATTCAGTGGAGCCCTTTTTCACTAATAAACACTTAACTGAAACATTTTCTCATCCCACCAATTATTCCAATAAATATGTTCTTATAATTGGCAAAATTTTACAATTAAAAATAAATATGACAAAAATTTACTGCAAAATTGACCCTTTTTAAATTATATTACTTGTATTAATAGTTTCATATGGCAAACACTAGTCCTTTCTCTGTCCTCAGTGCCTTTTGAAATTTGGGTACAATTTGTTTTCAATAAAAAAAAAGAAAACATATTCTCCCTACTTGTGTCATCTAGTCCCTGAGCCACAGTATCGCATTAATTAAATCAGTAGAAAACAAACATTCCTGGTTTCATTTTTCAAGTCTTAGGAGCCACATTTCTTTTAAGGAATGGAACTATTACATAAAATTCAGACACATTTCTTGGCTTCCCTGAGACCAATGACCTGCTAGTTCAGAATTAACCATGGTCTTTTCCAATCTAACAATATCCTTGATAGGTTTTTATTATCATACTGATAAAACTTTATTGTTTTACACTTGTTTATAGTGCTGTAGGTGTTTCTCCTCTACTGCATTAATTTTCAGGGGAAAAGCACATATACCAAGCACCTGGCAAATATCCCAGCACATAAGATTCAATGGCTGTTGCACTCAAAATTACACAAATCAATCAAGTAAGAAAATTCAGGACTTTTGCTCCTTTCTTCTCCCCAGGCATCACTTTTCTTGGTCTAAATTAATACACTTTCAGGCTTATAATAAAGGTCATCTGGCTATATAACATTCTACTTAATTATACATTTTCCTCCTTTTTCACTTGTCTTTATTTTCTTTAATATAAAAATTCCACAAACTTGGATGAGAGTAATTTGATTTTTTTATCACAGGGTTAGTGTTTATAAGCTATTGTGTCTCATTCTTAATCCAGTGATTTTTTAAATTATTATTTTAAGGGAAATAAGACATTAGGCATCTAGGCCAGAAAAAAATGCAAAATGTTATTTATTTTTAAAAATCTAAGGCTGCATCATATCCATCCTTTATTACACAAAAAATTGAAATGAATATATCAATGACTATAGAATTATGAGTAGAAATGTTGATGAACAAAGAATTTTTTTTCTTTTACCCAGAAATCTTGTTATTATTTATGAAGAAAAGGAAAAGCATTTTCAGGTGTGTAAGGACTAACGAAATATTTGACCTATTGGCCCATACTAAAAATATTTCTGAAAGATATACTATACTGACAATTTAAAATCCTCTCTATATGTGTCAAAACATCCCATTATATCCCATAAATATATACAATTATTATTGTCAATTTAAAATAAAATCAAACTTCTTAAAAAGATAACCTGACTATTAAAATCATGACCATTAAAATCACTTAATTATGTAATTAAAATAAAATAGCTACTGTGAATATAATGACAAAATTATTTAAATGTTAAAAAATATTGTAAAGGAAGACATAACTTGTAAAGCCTAATAATTTAATTAAAATGTTATTTTAAATGAAAGACTACACTAATAAAAATAGGATACAAAAATGATAAATTCAAGGATGATAATACCCTTAAGTAATAAGTGAAATAAGAATCAGATAACAAGTAAAAGATTAGTTCAATACATTTTTTCAAAAATGTATGTGTAACAAAGAATAGAAACAAAACAATTTCTTCTGTATTACTAGGAGAAAACTTTAAGAAAGAAAGAAAATACTTAGCTCATCAAACAATGGATGCAAAATAAAGGGAAGAAAATGGGAATATAAAAATCATGAATGAGTTGATATAAGTAAAAATGGATAAATCTGTTATCATAATATACACAATATGCTGAATATGATATATCACACATTAAAATGCATCTTCAACCACATGTATATCTGGGAGTTTTCTATCCAGTATTTTGCCACTAGAGAGTTGAAATAGCAATAATAAATTGAGTTTTGACCTAACGTGGCAAAAATATAAGACTGTATCCTATCTAGAAGAGACTTGGAATGACCGGAAAAAAATCTTATCATTCAGAAACATGCTTTAAAATACACTGCAGAACAAGTTTTAATATTGGTTCCAAAGTTCCACAATGAATTTATTAGTCATTTAAATGTATTGTGTTCTTTTTAAAATATCTGATTTTGAGTTTTCATTTAAAAATTTTAACTTTATAAATAGAGAAAATATTAAACATTCAAATGCAGAGACATCCAGAGATTCTCATCCATCCCCTGTTTTCCATCCACAAGGCATTTTCAGGTTTCCAGGAGTTCCATCAGTAATATATTATACATGAGGGAGGTAAACAGATGCATAACTTGTCTACAAAGGCAACTTTTTCAGGAGAAAGAAACAGAAACAAAGCTTGCTAGGTTTCCAGGCCTGGAGGTCCAAGGAGTTGGGTTGAAATTTGACCTTTGTAGAACTGAAACCACTGGATAATACCTAAAAGTAAAATGTGCACTTTAAATTACATTTCACATATAGAAAAACAGAAACAATTTCTGGGTGTCCAAGCAGAACATCTAAAGTCTTTAATTAATGGTAAATCACAAATAAAGCCAAACGTGGGACTAAGAGTGAAAATACAATGACATTGTATTGTTATGGGGAAAAGTAAGTTTTTCTTAAGTCTTTAATCTCTTAGAAGTCTGTTTATTTTTGTTAGTTTTAGAAGTATATATCCCATAGACAAAGCATATTATTCAGGCTTTTGTCCTTCAAAGTGATATCTTTTATGTTCCAAGAACATAATCTGAGATTTTTTTAAAAATCTCTTAAAATTCATATTTCACATAACTATATTTTGTTAATATGAAAGCGAAGTACTCTCATCTCTCAGAGTGTAGTACATAAGAAGTTCCTCTTTTATGTACAGCCTTACTTTAACTCACCTCCCTCATGACCCTGCCCCACTTGTAAAGACAAAATTTCACAGCTGTAGTAAATTTATTATGCTGACAAAAGCATACCTGGACCGTCTTCACTCCTTTCAAACTATATGTGTAACGATAAAAGAAATTAGAGCTGGAGGCATCCTTAAAATCATCGCTGTACTATTTCATCATGAATTATCTGTAGATGCTACCAGAAGTGATGAATTGAGCCAGAGGAAAATCAAACAAGTTGATCAAAAAATTGACCAAAAATAAGTTTGATTTCCCTGTTGCTTTACTCACTGATGTCACACACTTGGAGAGTTGAGTTTTTCTCTTGTTGTCTCTTTCTGGCTTAGAGTAGGGAAGGTAAAAGCAGAGTCTCAGACCAGTGTGCCTCCATGTCTTTACCTGGCCCGTTGATTCACTGGTCACTGTCCTCAAGCAAGCAGTCCCAATATTATCAGGGGCTCGCCTTGTTAAAGAATCTTCCTGTGACAGCCATCACTTCTGCAGTTTGTGTGAAAGACACAGCCCCCTACCCTGGCCTCTTCGCTTCCCAGGAAACTTCTTTAGTGGCCTGGCTTTTATTTGTGTTATTTACAGCCTCCTGGCCCTGGAACTATTACACTCATCTAAAGGAAGTAATTATGGAATGTTATGAACTGAATGTTTGGGTTTCCCCCAGACTTATATGTTGAAGCCCTAACCCTCAGTATTCAGAGGTGGCACTTTGAAAGATTATTAGATTTAGGTAAAGTCTTGAGGATGGGACCTCCTCATAATGGGATTAACATCCTTATAAGAAGAGGGAGACCAGAATGCTCTCTTATCTTCTCTCTCTCCCTGCCTCTCCCTCTCTGTCCCTCTCCCTTCTTCCCTCCCTTTCTTCTCTCTCCTCTTCTCTTTTCCTCTCCTCTCCTCTCCTCTCCTCTTCTCTTCTCTTCTCTTCTCTTCTCTTCTCTTCTCTTCTCTTCTCTTCTCTTCTCTTCTCTTCTCTTCTCTTCTCTTCTCTTCTCTTCTCTTCTCTCCTCTCCTCTCCTCTCCTCTCCTCTCCTCTCCTCTCTCTCTCTCTCTCTCTCTCTCTCTCTCTCTCTCTCTCTCTCTCTCTCTCTCTCTCTCTCTCTCTTTCCTTCTATCTGTCATATGAAAACACAGCAAGAAGGCAGCCCAGTCAAGAAGAGAGCACTTACCAGGAAGCAAATCTACGAGTCTACTATCTTGGACTTCTGGCCTCCAGAACTGAGAAAAAAAATATCTGTGGTTTAAGCTACCCAGTCTATGATATTTTGTTATAGCAGCCTGAGCTGACTAAGACATGGAACAAATTGAGTTTTCCTCAACGCCAGCCAAGAGCATTTTCTTTCACTGGGAGTGCTTCAGCACGCTCAACATCTGTTTTACTCAGGGCCTTGAAGGCTAAGGAATAACTCTTGTTTTCTCAATGCCTATGAGGAGGAGCCTAGTTGTCGGGTCTCCAAGTGTCTAGGCCATTAATCTTCCTCACAGAACCCCTCTAAACAGGGATCCCTGATAGATCATGGTGCACATCTGATATACAAACCAAAAAGAAGGATATAAATCTTCAGTTGTTACTTACATTCATGTGGAATATAACAGAATCATGGAATCATAAAGCTGAGCTACCACCCAGAAATTAACTTTGCTGCAACACCTTTATTAGATAGTTGAGGAAACTGAATCTTAAAAAGATTAACAGCTTATCCAAATTCATAGTCAGGGTAGAAATGGTCACAGAAATAGTATTCTGTCAATCCTGACTGTTCAGTTCATTTGATGCTTTAAGCAAGCATTTTTATTTTTAAAAAATGTCAACAAAAAGGCTAAGATAAATTTTTAAAATTACGCACACATATATGTGCCCCATTTGGTCTTCCAAAGTTTTAGAAACATGGATATCACCATGTGTGCTTAATATTTTGCCACATACTGTGATTACAGCATGACAAATCAAAGCCATAATAGTAACCATAGCTTCTTGTCCTTCCAATTTAAATTGTCATCCCCTAAACCAAAAGTCTCCCACATCAATTGAAGTAAAACTTAGACAGACATGCATGTTATGTATTTGAGGATGGAGAGATAAACAAGACAATTCATGTCTTAAGCTAAATGCAGCAAATTTGGAGAAACTGACAGCTGCACAAGTCTATCAGCAGGAAACATGCTGGGAACATTTCTAAGCTGCTATAATCAGAAACCAAACTCTTGCAATGCATTAAAGAAAGTAATACAATTTCTTTTGAAAGCATTGAGGAGGAGTTCATGCAAGAGATCTTAAATGGTGAGTAGGATTTAGACAGAGACAGAAAGATATGGGAAGTGAAGCAAATGCTATGAGCAAGGAAGGGCAGAGAGGTGGGCAAAGGCAGGACTTTTCAGTCACAAGTGCTAGGTCGGTTGTGGAAGGAGATGGAAAACGGATTAGGTGGTAGTTAGGCAGAGCTCTGAGAGAGCAGGTCAGAGTCAGCCAGATCATGAAGGGCTTATAATTTCATGCTAAGAAGTTCATTTTGGCTTGGTTAAAAAAGGAGAGCCAAGAAAAGTGATCGTTAGCCGAGATCAGATTAATAGAGATAGGGTCTCTATTAATTACAAAATTACAACATTCAAAACAAATAATAATAACAATAAAAGATTTTGAGATCCTGTATTCTCCACCTTACTCTTCATTGAAACATTCAGAACCCGAGTAATTCAGTTTATCATTAGTTATTGGTGAAGTCTTATCACCGGAGTTATCCTTTTATTGTAATTTGTTTAATCTTTTCAAAATCTGCTGATGTTTTCACTTGTGGGCTTCTAAGGTTCTGGCTCCGGCTCCAGTCATCACTTAACAGCTCCTTGGCTGCCCTTCTCCATTCATCCATCACATGCTTAAAGTCCATCCAAAATTCTGGAGCACATCTCACTTTTTCCATTTCTTATAATCCTCATGTTACATTGGCCTCTTGTACACCTGAAAATTAGATTCAAGTAATTTCTGGTTCTGATGCTCCAAGCACTGCATGCCATTATGCTTACAGAGTGTCCTTCAAGGCCCAGGTTGCCCTCATCTTGTTCAAACTGGATTTAGGTAGCCCTCTTGGTCCACGTTCAGCCTGACCCTAACCGAGAATGAGAAGAAAGAGGGTGGTCCTGGACTTGTCTGTGAAGCTGAGTTCAAGGATAACAGAATATTGATAATCTGACATATTATTTCTAAAGCCGACCTCTATTTTCTGCCTCCTGCTCTCTTAAATGTTTTTCATGAATTTTAAGCCACCTCATCCAATTATTTTGAAGTCTGATGATAGCTGCTAAAAATGGCAAAATGTTTTAATTTCATAGAAAGATAACATTTCAGTGAAATGTATAAATCCTTGACTTGATAGAGAAATTCTTATTTCCATAGACAACTCTCTCTTGAAAGTCACCTGTTACCTCTCTTCTTCTGTCCTTCCCTCTCCTCCCTCCCCTCCCCTCCCCTCTTCCCTCCTACTTCCATAGTTTTTATCACCAAGCAGTTATCCCAAATGGCTCCCTGAGCAATTCAGCAGTTTAAAGATCAGAAGGACATTTCTTTTTTTTGTTATTTCAGCATATTATGGGGATACAAATTTTAAGGTTTCAAATAATGCCCTTGCCCCCACCACAAGTCTGAGCTTCAAGCTTGTCCATCCCCCAGACGGTGCACATCTCACTCGTTATATATGTGTATACCTGCCCCTCCTCCCCCCTCCCACCTGCCCAATACCCAATAAATGTAATTCCTATGTGTCCACTTAGGTGCTGATCAGTTAATACAATGGTGCTATAGCACATCTTGTATTTTCCTGGATAGAGCTGGAACCCATTCTACTAAGTGAAGAATGGAAGAACAAGCACCACATATACTCACCAAAAGAACATTTCTTAGAGAAATATGCTCATTTTAGAGATAAAGACACTGAGATACAAGAGAGATGTGAATATTTTAGGTTTATATGCAGAGGTAGTTACAAATCTAACATAAGAACTCAAAGTTCCCAATACTTAGTACACTGAGTAAGTACTCAGTGTACTAGTAGTACACTTAGTACACTGAGTAGTTATAACCCTGATTTAAAATTAGTTTGAAAGAGAGCACTATTCTTTGTTCTGCCTTGGAAATAATCTTGGCTTCTGGCTAAGAAATCAATTACGTCATATCAATTAACTCAAGGACAGAAAAGCCTATCCAGGACCTGGTTAAGCCATCACTTAGAAGGAATCAGCTTTGGCTTTAGGAAACTCATGTAAATGAGAAAGCTTCAGTAACCACTGCAGAATCATACCTTCTGCTTATATCATCTTGCTTAAATTCTTGATTTAGCAATGCTAAGTAGGCATGAGATATGTTAGTTTTCTGCATTAAGATAAATATTTTCATTCACTTTAAGAAATAATTTCAGTTTGCTTACAAATGCTATTACATGTAAGTTGATAATGTTTTCCTCTGCAATTTAATATCATTTTTACAGTGTATTCAATATCATTATAATGTTTGCTGAATATTATAGAAATAACTTTTAAGAATAGTATCATATCTGCATCATCTCAGTCATTCATTTCTAATGGAACTCCCTTAAATTTTTGTCATTACCTGTACTGATAAGTAATTGTGTAAATAATCATGCACAAGAATAATAAAAGAGTTTATTGTTTATTAAATACATAGGAGGTAACTGGATTTATAAAAAAAAATTCTGGCTTTGGAAGTAGAGAGACTAAAGCTTGAATCTTTTTTTGGCCATTTGCTACTTCTAGGGTTTAGGCAAGTTACCTGACATCTCCTTACATAAAATATCAGCTACTGAGTTTCATTATATAGGGAAAAATAATATTATGGATGTATTAGAAACACTAGTAATAATATTAATATTAGAAACCCTAATACATCCATACTAGTTTAGGGATGGCTCACAGTATGTGCTCAAAAATATTAGTTCTCTTTTCCCTTTCCCAGAATGTAAGAATGTTATACCATTGTAGTGATGCTTTTCATTTAGACCTTATTATTTCACTAAAAGTGACCATTGTTAGTTTTAATAATTATATAAAGTTTAAGCAAATCAATGATGGAAAAATAGTCCATTTGCTTTTTTCTAATTGCAAAAACATTTTGCCAACCAAGATCTAAAAAGAAAAATGTTTTAACACATGATATATTTTCCTCAGCCAACTAGTATATAATTTATAGGGATGATATCTTGCAAATTTTACTTTACTTAAAACCAAGCACCAGATTGTTTTTCTCATTAAACCAAAATAAGCTGTTGCCTGATTATATGTCTAGCATGTTCTTGAATGAACATTAATGAGCTCATCTCCTTATTGGAATGTTTTATGTAATGTTTCAAACATGTCTCACAGACTCACCAAAAAGGAAAATTTATTAAATCAAAGGTAAATATCACGATAAATTGATCAAGAAGGATAAGTTATAAGAGAAGTGAAAAAGGAAAATACAGGAAGAAAAAGAGTAGAATGAGGAAGTTAAGAGAAAAGTGAAATGAATCAGAAGAAATTCACAAAATTAGAAATAGGCTTTGATCGAAGCTCCAAATATACTAACATGACTGTACCAATGATCTCAGTTCAGGCTACTTCAGTATCTCATTTGAATAACACAACATAAACCTGTGAAAGAAAACAATGTGGACAAGAAAGATCTGGTACTTTTTAAATTATTCAATGAAATTAATATGCAGTGAGTTCAACTATGTGTAAATCAGAGTCCCATTTGCAAGGCAGAGTATTATGAGTACTTATAATGGAGTAAATACTGAATAAGGGCCAACGCAAGCTACAAGAGGGGCCATAAAAAGAAAAAAAACATTAATTTATTTCTTATAAAAGGTTAGTATTTTGCCATGACTTTAGCTATATCACAAAGTAAAAAATGATTTATCTTTCTGTTTACCAGTGTTTGGTCTCGAACTTAAAACACATTTCTATTTATAAATTTATTTTCAAAATTATTACTTGGTTGTTTACAAAATCTTGAATATGTTGGATGTACTAAAGGAACAGTGAAATCAGATGCTTATTGGACTAGGCAATTTAAAACATTTTCCAAACATTTTTGATTCAATAAAATCCAAATTTACTTTTTGAGAAAACATCAAATGCTTGTTTACATTGAGAAAACATGAAGCCATGTTTCCAATCTCTTTCATTTAATGCATAGTGTTTTTAAAGAACTACTTATTGTGTTAAGAAAAAAAACTTAGTTTCTTTATTGGAAATAGTAAATTTCCTTTAACATAGCAAGAGGAAATGTGAAAACCAGTAAATAGAGGTGGCTCTTAATGTTAATCTTAAAGTTAGCTTGAAATCTATGACATTATTTCTGCAAAGAGAGTACAAATCTGTATGATTTTTGTAAACATGTCCCCTTTCCCCCAAGTAATAGGTAATTCTAGATAAAATTGTCATTTAAATGGATTCATCTCAGAATTATAATGGATAAAAATGTACCATTATTTAGCTATAAAAACACTGTCTTCTCATCTAATAGGTCCATTTTGTCTCTGATCAAAAGAGAATAGATTTAGAGACAGTGTCTTATATATACATAAACACCTTACACTCAGAAAATTTAAGTACAGATAGTAATAATCAAACTGGTGGGTTTTATGGTAGTTATAAATTTTTTCTTTATACATGTATGAGTGAATTATATATTTATAATGAATTTAGTCACTCGCAAAATATTTATTGAACAAATCACATTTTTTGAGCACCATTCTGAGATCTGGAACCATAGAGTTGACAAGAAATACAACGTTTCTGCTCTTGTGAAGTTGACGTTCCAGTGGAAAGCAGATGATAAATACGGTAATTTCAGAAGAAAATAAAACAGATGATGAAGTACATAGTGATGGTGGGAGGAATTACATTTAGCTAAGGCAGTCTGAAAAGCTTTTCTGTAATGAGAAGGTGATAACTGAGCTGACATTTGAAGGAGTCTGCCATGGAAAGATTTGAGGGCAGAATTCCTGGAGGCAGGAGCAAGTGGGTAAAGCATTTAGCAGGAATAATCCTGAAGAAGGTGGCAAATTCTTAGACACTTTCCCATGATGAGATGGTATCTATTTGTCCCCCTCCCCCTGAATCTGGGCTGGCTTGCAACTAACTGCTTTAACCAAAAGATTGTGGTAGAAGTGAGGCTGTGTCAATTCTGGGCTAATCTCTCAGAGAACTGGCAACTTTTGTCTGGTTTCTTAGAGCCCTTACTGGACACGGAAGCTCCAATAACTCTCCTGGAAAGACCACATGGAGAAGGCCTGAGACTATAAGGAGAGGCAAACAGAGAAGGCCCCACTGATCACAGCCTTCCTGGCAACTCATTCAGGACTCCAGCTATGTGAGAGAAGCATTTTGGACCCCTCTGATCTGCAGCTACTTGAATATGCCATGCACAGCAGGATAGTCACCCAGCCAAGCTCTGCTAGAATTCTTGACTCACAAACTAGAGAGGAATTATTGTTTTAAGCCACTGCACTTTGCAGAAGTTTGTTATGCAGCAAAAGGTAACTGGAACATTACCTGGCAGTATGGTAGGAGGAGGATGAAGGAGACCACCACTTGGAATGGAACCAAATATTTTACATCAGAGTTGGGGGTGATGTGAAGAAGAGAAGGTGTGAAATACATTTTTTAGAATATGGGAAAAGGAACTTAGCAGAAAAGTAGAAGAGAATTGCTAGCCAGTGCTTGGATACTATCTGGGATTTATGGTCATTATTTAATGTGAGACTGCTCAGAAGAGTTATTTTCTCCAATGAATTGAGTTGGGATTTTTGGGAGTTGATACAGTAAAGTTAAATAGGAGAAAGATTGTTTATAAGGAAGTGAGATAGTGATGGACCATGGAATCATCCACTTTAATGTGTGTAAAGAGGAAATTGAAGTATAAAGGGGATTCTGTGCCATGAAAAAGACAACTGAAGGGGTGAGATTCCTGAAGGAGTTGAAGAATCGTGAGTGTAGGAGTACTAGAGTAAGTAAGCCAAATAAATAGGAGGTGATGGCCAAAGACTTACATTCCTAAAATTGAGATTTTGAAGTTTATGTAGTCATATTGATTACAAGTAATATGAAAGACCATGGAGTGAGAGACTGAAGGGGTTGGAGAAAAAATATCACTGGAGTAGAGGAAGTCAGGTGTGGAATGATCAAGATATTAGGTATATTATAATGAGGTAGTCATCAGCAAGAATGAAGATGGGAGTAGTGATAAAAAGAAAGTCAGTGAGCCAGGTCCTGAAGAAAGAGAGAGAGAGAGAGAGTGTGTGTGTGTGTGTGTGCTTTGCGTGTGTGTGTGTGTGTGTGTGTGTGTGTGTGTGTATAAATATAAAACATGTTTTATCTCTCCTTCCAGATTGTAAGGCTGTTAGGGATAAGATCCATGTCTGATTAATTTTGGTCTTACCCACAGTGTTAAGTACGCAGTGTTATATTTAGGGTATGATCATTTAATGTAATTTGGATAAACTAATTAGTTGCTAACAATGTAAGAAAACTCGAAAATTTAGTAGGCATAAGAAACTTTCCTAATTTCATACATATACAATTCAAACATTGACCTTATAAGAATACAATTCTGTAATGTGTTTAATTTGTTCTGCGTATGACTATGCTGAAGCATCACACAGTTTTAGGTTTTACATTTAAGTCTTTAATCCATTTTAGGTTGATTTTTAGTATAAGATAAGAATCCAATTTTATTCTTTTACATGTGAATATCTAATTTACCCAGCACCATTTGTTAAAGAGATTATCTTTTCTTCATTTTGTATTCTTGGAATCGTTGTTTGAATGATTATATATGTGAACTGAAGATGAATTGATTATATATGTGTAGCTTTATTTTGGGGCTTCTATTGTTCCATTGGTCAACATGTCTGTCTTTATGCCAGTATCATACTGTTTTAAAAAATGTAGCTTCATCACACATTTTGAAATCAGGAAGTATGATGCCTCCAGCTTTGTTCTTCTTTCTCAAGATTGATTTGGCTATTTGTGGTCTTTTATGGTTCCATAAGAATTGTAGAATTTTTTTCCTATTTCTTTAAAAATGTCTTTGACAATTACAAAATTGCAAAAAAAAAAAAACTGTTATCAACAATTTCATTAAAATAAGCTTTAATGAGTTTGATTATCCTTCACTTGATAGTTTTGACTTCTGCCAAGGTCTTTCTTGTCTAGTTGTGTGTGAAACACATACAAAATACAAAGAGTTCTTAAAGACTACCTGTGTCTACCATATTCCTTTTCTGATTTAACTATTTAACTATTTTCTGATGTAACTAACACCTTACTTTCCAGAACAGTTTGCAGGGTGCTTACTGATAAAATACTAGTACATTAAGTCGGAGTGGCTAGGGACTTCTCACTCTCATCTCAGATACTGACAAGAAAAAAATTCAACTTGGTATACCAGTAAGGTGTGCCATGATTCTTGCACAGCCTTCAGGTGCATGAATTCCTTAGGTCATCAGTTGGTGGGGTCAGTGGGAACCTATAAAGTAATTATAGATTGAATATACATGAAATATATGCAAAAATAGAGGCTAAAGGCTACCATAGTACATAGAATAATGAAATGATACTTTTGGTGTGCTGCTTCTTCATTTATTTTATTATGTAAATCTAAACAATTTATTTTCATTGTTTGGTAATACTTTTTAGATTTTTTAAATGATTTTTTCAACAGCAATGAGCTCAAGAAAAAGTATACATTGAGTGAAAAGTTAAGTTTCTATTTCTCAAGAAAGTTTATGCTAAGTGTGTAATATGCATAAAATATTTGCTGACAGTTACTATCCACCGTAAAGATTATAGCAATATCATTTCTGCAAACCAAAAGATACAAATATGCTGAAGAAGTATGAATATTTTAAAAGTATTAGGGAAGATAACTGTTCTAAAAGGTCACAAGTTAACATGCGTATTTGTAGAAAGTATGTTTACATGTTACTCTAGAAGCATGATTTTTCTCATTCAGATCAAATGGACTATTCTTCTAAATTAATTTTGTGCACTTTGGGCATTTTATATTCCAGGTTTTTTTGTACATATAGAAAAATGAAACAATTTCTCTCAGTATCTCAGCTCCATTGGCAGAGGAAATACCTTCATAGACAGATAAATCATGAAATATTTTTTCAAAAATCAGGGTCATTAGGTATTAATTCCAATAACAATTAGTCATTCTTATCTAATTCATGGAATACAATGTATTTGGAAATTAATCCTATTGAAGATAAAATATGTCATTGTTATAAATGCTTTAGTAAATTCAGTTTAAAAGTTTAGCACAGAAGATAAAATTATTTAGTTTTTGCAATGATAATACAAATATTAATTTTGTTAAACAGGGCATCATGGTACAAGCATTGCTCTTTTGCTAAGAAATAAAAACAGCAGAAATATACCTGGAGTTGATTGTAGCATATAGATGATTCACAATTGTGCTCAAACAAATTGGAATATGTTAATACTATCTAAACAGAAGTTGTAGTTATAAAAATTTACATTTTATGCATTTTCAAATAGTAACTATACTTCAAAATTTTATGAATAAGCAGATATAGAATACAAAAAAAATTCTTATGCATGACAAAAAGCACTTTTACTCACAAGTAACTCAGATTTTAAAAGTTTGGAACTTTGAAGAAATATTTTGTAAGTCAATATAACTATCCTATAATTTAGAGGAAACATTTTATAAATGAATCCTTATATTCCTACTGCACTGTTTTTGAAATCAATTGGAAATGTTTAACCAAATTATCCAACAAATGAAATCCCAAAATAAGCATTTAAAGCTTTTAGTGAATTGTAGTTATTGAGAATCAAGCTTGCAATAGGGAAGATATAAACAGTTATCCTTACAAAAGCACAGGAGAAAGTGTATCAATTATCATAAATGATGACAACTTATAAGTGTACTAAATTTAATTTAAAAATTTTATAATTTCTATTTGAAATATTTTGGCATGAGAGAGAAATCTTTTTAATACAGTTTCTATATTCAACTGGACAAATGTATATTCTTTTAATTTTTCAGTTTGGCAGAAGTCAAAAGAAGTATAAACAGAATAAGCTCATTTTATTTGGGGGTAAAAATATTTGTTGAGGTACTTAGATAAAAATTTAAAATAAAAAGCAGTACCTGCTTTTGGACTGCAATATTTAAAAATTTTAATTTACATTTGAAATTAGAAATAAGAATATCATTTATTGAGCAAAACTTTGCTCTGAAATTTTCAGGTAACTTAGTAACTGTAGAGAAAATATTCTCTCAATTAAAAAGATTATACAGAGAAGTCACAGAAGGTAACTTTGAATGTGATTTCACACAATTTCATGAAAAACAGTAAGAATAAGCCCATATCACAATAAAAATTATATTCTTTGGAAAAATACCAGTGACATGGTATTAGGGACATATATGATAAAATAACTGATTAAAATTCTTCAATATAGACCTAGGATAAATATTTTACTTTACATTATTTGTAAAGTTAAGATAAATACTATAAATAATTGTTTTATATTGCCTTCATATATAAAATTTTATTTTAAAAATTTTGGTTTTGAACATAATTTTTGAAAGGAGGTCTACCAATTTATTTTAGAGGTCTACCAATTTATTAAAAATAATTTATCAGTTAATTAATATATATTTCAAAAGCTTGTATATTTTAATTCTTATAGGATCACCTTTCACTCTCAAAATGTTCTAGTTTAATGATAAATTGTATAGTTGTCATAGTCATAGTTGTTTCTTTTTGTTCACAATGAAATCTGAACAATGTCCTAGAATTCAAATACATGAATGCCTAACCTAGGTGTTTTATGCTAGAGTCTCAGAGAATTTTAGAGCTGATATAATGGAAGCTTCTCATCTTATTGGTAAGAATGTTCAACCCCAGTTTCCAAAACCTAAGAGCTAAGTCTTTAACCCAAGTGCATATGGCTGATTAGCTGCAGAGTTGGGCCTCCTAACAGTCTCGATCTCCTAACAGTCAATCCACTGTTCTTTTCAGCACACTATGCTTCAAGTACAAGCCTTCTACTCAGTTGGTCCTACAAAGTGATGATTATTTCCAACTAACATGAATTATGTTTTGCTATTTTACTATTTGTTCGTTTTAATTTACAAATTTATAGCTCAAAATTGCATGTTTCTACCAATTTATTTTTTCCTAAGAATTTTCCCATGTGTTATCCTGATTTAAAAAAAAAGGATTGAATATATAGCTGTCTGGGGTTATTTTTATTTATTTATTTTTTGGTTTGGATAGTTCTGGAATTTTTTTCATAACTTTAAAGTTAAATGAAAATAACAACTTGAGGTCTTGATATTCAATTTGTGGCTTAAATGCTGACATTAAGGAATGAGCAGTTATTATTTATCTGAAGACTACTATTATGATGAAATTTCCTTTTTACGAAACATAAAAAGTTACCAACTCAAGCTTTTGTATTGATTTATAGAGGATGAAATCATATTTGTATTTCAAGAGGAAAAATAACCACAAAGTTGCAAAGCAAGTTGTCTTCTGTTGCATTACATTCCAATATGTCTGGGTAGGGATACACAAATTAATATGCTCCCATTTTCTGTTGGAAAATCTACTTGAGATATTTCTGAATTTCTCTCCCAGATTATGAGAGAGAAAAAAGAAATTCTAGCACTTTTTGTGCATTTGCTGATGGGAACTGACGCTTGCTGGATATCTTGCATGAATCGTTTGACACTTTTCACTTTGTTTAGAAAGAGTGAAATGTCTGTTTCCTAGTAAAGATGAAAGGCATTCTTCAGAATATAGGTTTACAACATTATTATCATTATTTATCTTGAAAAATGATGCAGAGAAAGAGTCCAAAGAGTTTTACCTACCCAAACTAATAAAAAAATTGGATACAATAGCAAAAAAATCATATGTGCATATGTGTGTATACGTTTATATAGTCTATCCTCATTACTCACAGAGTCTGTATTTGCAAATTCACTTATTAAGTTTGTCTCAACTGCAGAACGAATACTAGGGGCACTTTTGCAGTCATTCACAGAAATGGACAGTGGCAAGGATTGTCTCTCCACAATCACACTCTCAGCTGAGGTTGAAGAAAACAATGTTCCATCTTTTTGCTTCAGCTCTCAAAATGTAACCAAGCGTCCTTTTCATAGTATATTCATATTTTATGCCTTTTTTTTTGGTTTTGTTTTTTTTTTTTTCATTTTGGGGATTTTTGTTGGTGATTTTGCTGTTTAAAATAGACCCCAAGAGTAGCACTGAAGTGCTGTCTAGTGTTCCTAAGTGCAGGAAGCTGTGATGTGCCTTATGGAGAAAATATATGTATCAGATAAGCTTTATTCAAGCATGAATTTTAATGCTGTTGGCCATGAGTTTAGTGTTAATGAATCAATACTATATAGTTTGTATATACATATATATATTTATATATAAATATATATACAAATATATATATACATATATATATTTATGTGTGATATATATATAAATACACACATATATATACACACATATATAATAAGGTAACTAAACAGAAAGACACACAAAACAAGGTTATGTATTGATCAGTTGATTCCATTGTTGTCACTAGAGGCTTGAGAGAACCTAACCTTGTATTTCTCCTAGGAGCAGTCGTTTCATTTTTAAAATGGCATTCAGCAATTTTACAGAACATAATTATTACAAGTAACAAGAATTGACTAGATGTATACATACATACATACACAAACACAAATACATGCTTAAAACAAAACCTCTAATTTAGAAGATGAGGTTTAGGAAACATTATGGCATATTTCTTGTCTGAAGGTACTCTCAACCTCACAACCTTTAGTATTCTATTCAGAGCTCATTGCTGGGAATAAAGTTGAGAAGTTAAAATGTAGTTATTTTCATCTTTTCATCCTTTCACCTCTATGTTCTAGGGAATCCAAGCAGGGAACTCTAGAAATCAACCCCCCAGGCTCTGAGCTCCATCTAATTTCCTTTTTCAATCTGGAGGAGGTCAAATAGGCTCAAAAAGGCTACAGGACAGATCCTCCAAGAGTGAGACACTTCATACACCTTCATCATGGACACAAAAATGTAAAATCCTCTCTGTACTTCCAAAAAGAAAATACAGCCTCAGCATGATTTTTTTTTAAATGAAAAATCTTTATTCCCCAAATTCAAATTGGAAGCTGATAGTTCCCACCCAATTCAAAAGAAAAAAAAAATGTTTTGCTAAGGGTAGAGGGTTTTTTAATAGTTAAGGAGAAGATGTTGCCAAATCATCTGTGGAAATCGTATGAGAGTCCCTCTAGCTAAAGTGAAATCAAATGAAAATACTAAAATGATATTTTCCCAACACTTAAAATAATTCTACACATTTCAGGTGCCAGCTTTGAAAAGATATTTTAATTCACATTCAGGTTCAAGTCATAGTTTTACAACACCCATTTCATGGCTTCAGTTGTGTGAGAGAGATTGGCGAATACATCATTTTAATGATAACATGTTTATCTTGACCTGTCTCTGGCTTTATCGTACCACTCTGCTTGGCAACAGTGAATGATCTTCCCATTTTCTCACTGGCTCCACAAAACAAGCAGCGAAACACAAGCTCATGCTGACTGTGAGGACCTAAATGAACTTCAATGTATTTCCAAATGTATTTCCTGCAAATCTTTAATACACTACAATATCTATATTTCTACCTGATTTGGGGATATTCTAATATAAAAATTCTAGAATATAAAAGCTGTTTAATTTTTTTTAAATGGAAATATACATGCATGCATGCCGAAAAGCAGCAGTATTACTACAAAAAGAATGATTAATTAGAATTACCACATCTTAGTCTTCTGCATGAATTCCCACTGCACTGGTAGTAAATCCATGCAATCTTTGATGGCCCACAAGGATCCACCTGACCTGTCTTCAACTGCCCCTCCAGCCACATCTCCTGACTCTCTCCTCCTCGCACCACACTTCAGCCATCTTGTCCTTCTTTATGTTCCCTGAACAGTCAACTCTGTCTCTGCCTTGAAGTCTTCACACTTTCTCTTTACTCTCTCTGGAATGCTAATCCCAGGTGCTCATATTGCGAATACATTCTTGTCTTTCACCTCTCAAATCAAAACTCACGTCCTTATTGACTACCCCTTCCAAATCAAACTCATCATCTTGAAACCCTCTATTATAATACTCCATCTTACATTCTTCATAGCCTTAACTTTATCTAAAAATAGCCTTAGACTTATTTATTCACATGTATTTTGCCTGTATGGTACCCTGGAATATAAATTGATGTCTTATCTATTCATTCTCCACTGTTTCTCTAACACTATTTTCCTATAAAACTGCCTAGAACATAGTAGGGCACATCAAATATTTGCTGAAAAGAATGAACATTTCATAATATTTATATACAAAATATAGACTTTCAGAGATTACACATAATCGCATATGGACAGTGGCATAAATTGCTGTTGAAAAATATTAAAAATCTTTTCCTTTATCTGATAACTTTGACTATACAATCTACAAAAACTGTTTATTTATTTTTTGTTTTCTTTTCATATTTTATTCCCATCAAATTTCCAGTGCAAGATAAACCCTCCACAAAGCTTTGCAAGAACTCCTGAGATCAGAAAGAATAGCACAGCCTTTCTGAAAAGGATAGAAATATGCCTCTTCTAATCATCTGTAGGCGTATGCCTGTTCAGGTGAAGAAGGCCCCCGTTATGGGACACATTGTTAATTGTTGAAATGTTACAATGGGTTGAACTGAAAGTAATGGCATAAATCCCACCCCTGTTGTTTTCAAAGGAGCAGAGAATTGGACACATAGTACTAGGACAGTGTTATCTTTCATCTATACTTAAATATGTGTCTCCAGTTGTAATCTCTGACCTGAATTCCAACTTATGTTTGAAGATATCTAAAGAACATCCTGCCTAAGATAACATAAGGCCACTTAGGCCTCAACATGCCTCCAGTTGGATTTATCCTTCTCCTCCACAAAATGATCCCCTTCACAAATCAGAAAATGTTCAATCATCTTTTATGTTTTCCTCTCCCTGTGCCACGTATTCTCATATACCAAATCCCACCCACCCTGCTGCCTTGAAGTGTCTTTTGGCTCTAGGCCTTATCTGACACTAAATTCTCAGAGCAGCCACCTGGCCTAGATCCAAAATCCTCTTACATCAAGACTGTGTACTCATCCTCTCCTGAGATGCACTGATCTCCTAAAGCCCAACTCTAAACCCTGACTGAAGCTCGGAATCTGGCCTTGCCTACTGGACACTATCATCACTTTTATCATCAGAACTGTTTCTCTGTAGAAATGGCTTAGGGGAGCAATCAGAATGGAAGGAGGGTCTGGGGGACTTGTTTTGATGCCACACTTATATAACGCTTTAAATAAAATCAGTGGAGAAAAATCCATTATCCAAATCAAAGAGCAGGTTGAAGGGCTGATGGACATTATCGGGGTTATAGGGAGCTGAAGCTCACCCAAGCCACCCCTTGTTGCCACTGATGCTTCAGCCCCAATCTTCCCTATTTCTATTTATAATATACTGGCCACAGTTTCTTATTTGTGCAGCACACAGCATAGTAGCAGAGCATGAGGGTCTTTACATTACAGGATTAGGATAAGAATCTGGTCTCTTAACTCTAAATTCCAAGTTCCTGTCATGATTGTACTCTGTTTCATTCAAGTATAAACATGAGGAGACATGATGACATGTATCTCTATATCATTTCTAGAATAAAACTAATGTGGTTACCAATCAACCTACAGTGTGACTAAATTATAATTTTAAGAAGTAACTCTTTTTAATTAATAAACACTGCCCAACAAAGTGAAATTTTTAATAAATTTCATATTAGATGGAAAAGAATATGATGTAAACTTAATAAAATAGATCTTATTTCTTCTGTTGAGTAGTCTTGATATTTAAGAAAAACATTACATCTAAATTCAAACTCATTGTTAATTCCTCGATGACAAAAAATTTGAACTTCAATGAATGCATACATTTTAAAGGAAAGTATAAGAGTTGTTAATAACGGTGATTAAGCCATTCTTAACAGTGGTTCCTGTGCTGGCTCAGCTGGCAAGAATAGAGCCAAGCAGGCTGACATTCAAGCTCACCACACGTGGGATAGTTAGTTCCAGTCTGCTTCATGGCCACAAATTATATACCTAACTCTTGTCTACCAATTAAAGTGTATGACTTTGGTTGTGAGGATGGCCAAATCAAAGAATGTGGCTGTTTTGTGACAACATCACTACTGGGAAAAACCACCTTAAGCTCTATGCCTTATTGATGAGGAATCAATAGTGTCATTGATACATAAATGAAGACAGCACTTTAATGTGCTAAATGAATCTACCATTGATGCATAAAATTTTATAAAGAGAAAAGATGAACATGTATTTGAGAGCTCATGAGAATATATGTGCTAAAACTCTTCATTTTATCATTTTTCTGATACATTTCACTCTTCATTTTCAGTGATACTTAGTTGCGGATTGGTTTCTGTCAATGAGTCTAAACAAAGCAATAGGAAAGTGTTTGCATCTGCAAAATACTGAGTCTTGACAATCCTCCTTTAGGACTGGGAATATGTTGTGTCAGGAAAGCAGAAGACATCTACACTCAAGATTTAAGATAATAACAATCATATTGAAGGTAACTAAGAAAAATGGGAAGATGTACTGTCTAGCTGTATAAATAGATACATTCCTTCATATTTTAATCTTCTCTGGCACACTGAAAGGACAAAAGAAAGGTGACAAAGATTGAGTTCAGTGGCCCCTGTATACATATTTCACTATACCATCTAATCTTTTCTTAATGTTTCTTAGTTTAATTCTTCCTTACTTTGTCATCTGTCATAAATCCCTGTGTTTCACCAATATTGCTATAAGGATTTCATACATTAGTTGCTGGTAATTATGAGGCTCACACATGGGGTAGCACTTAAGATATTCTCTCTGAGAGTGTGAAGTTTACCCCACCTTCATGATTTGCATTTGTCCCCATATCATCAACTTTTTCCAACACCATCATCTGTGTTCCTGTAGATTTTTAAAAGCATGGTAAGTGAACATAAGCTTGTTGTAAGTCTTCATTTGTGTTCAAATAAACTTCCATATAAATTGATATATAAATACTTTATTTAATATAAAGTACAGGTATTAGAAGGAATATTGTATACAAGAAGGAACACTGGGCCAGTATTCTAAAAGACCTTTCCTCAGCTAGAACATGGACAAGACGATTCAGTGTTAACAGTCATATGCCTGTAATTCTGAGGGCTAGAGTTCATGATAGCATCATGGACTTTCACTGCTCTCTACTGGAAAGAAAATATATTAGGTATTTTTAAATGCATAAGAGAATGAGCACATTGGTTTTTTAAATCTTATTTCTCTCCCCATATTAGAGGAGCTAAAGATCATTTCCTTATCTTACTTTGTGATGTGTAAGATGGCTATAAGTTAGTATCCACATTCTGAACTTCTGAATATTTCAAGGTGATAGGACTACAATAATATATTTATTTCTAGCTGTTTTTATAAATGTGCTTTCTCCCAAATTCATTGCCCAGTCACTTCCAGAAAATGACATTTATATCATTTTCTTTGGACAGATGTAACACTCAGTGCTCAAGTAGCAATGTTCTTATCTTGTCTTTGTTAGAAGGAAGTCCCCTACCCCTCCATCTCACACACACACACACACACACACACACACATCTCCATACACATTCATGAGATCCTAGCAATGCTCTGATCATTTGGGAGTGTTTAAAACTAACAAAACAATAAGACTTTAATTTTTAAACTAAGAAACTAGAAATTAGAGTTTTGAAAATGTAACATGATGCCTCTGGAACATACCCTCATAAGGACAGGAAAGGTCACGCTGCTTTCCTGATGGAGGGGACTGTTCGTTCCAAGCACTGATGTCATAGCTGCACTCCTGTCGGGAGATGTGGATTAGGAAAGAGCATTTATTTTTTCATCCATCAGCCTCCTGTGTGCCGCTATATCAGTAAAGGGCAATGGCAACTCAGAAAGAAATAAAATTTGATCATATGAAAGAATGACAAATGGGCAAAAAGAAAAATAAAAGCACATAACAAAAACATAATATAAAATGAAATTTAATACTTAGAGCTTTCCTGAAAATAATATGTAAAATTAGCCTTTTCCAGACATTTTCGAGATACACTTGTACCTTCTGATCAAGCACAAAAAGGTCTATATATAGTATTATTTGATTAAAAAGAAGGGTCTTCAAACTGAGTTGTATGTAGTCTTGTGGTTCCTGAAAGCATTCTGAGGGATTCCCATGTGAGGATGATATTAAGGAAGTCCCCTTCTGGTGCCTCAACTTTTTTATATTCCTCTTTCTTACATATTTGTCTGGCTGAAACTCAAGGAGCCTTCTTTCCTAATGGACTTTTCCCTTACTCTTTTCAACAGCTGATTGGAAAACCTCATAATTCAGGGGACAACAGTAGAATAATGAGAAGGGTTTTGCCTGACATAGTTGGAAATTAGCATTAGAATAAATAAATAAATGCCCTTCTACCTCACATCTACCCCAGAGTAATTGAGCCACTATGTAATCGGTGCTACTTGTTACACTGTGTGTGTTTGTGTGTGTGTGATCTCACATGTTTGAAAGTATTTATTAAGGATAAGTTATTAGAAATACAGATACTGTACCATTTTATGTTTTTACAAAAACCCAACAAATATATGAAAAATGTTTCCCCCACCCTCGAGAACATGGTATACATTATACCTTTTTATAAACTGATAGGTGAAAAATGCCATTCTGCTGTGTAATTTTCGGTTTTAAACTTATAAAATGAAATCTCTTCTCATGTATTTAAGAGCCAGTTTTTTAATTAAATTTTGAATTGTTTTTCTTAATTTTTTCTAATGGGCTCTATTTTATTTCAAAGATATATCTGTTCTCTCCTATATTGTGTTAGTTAATATAGCTTCATACTATATTTTATCTTATAGGGCTAGTCTCTCTTTTGCAGAATTTCCTTCAATGTTTTTACATATTCTTTTAACATATTAATTTTAGAATTTGCCTCGTGGTTTGAAAAGATTCTGTTTGTGTTTGATTCAGTTAGAAAAACTTTGGACTTAAAGTAACAGAAGCATTTGGGGTGCTAAATAACAAGTTGCTTGCTTTTCTCTAAGTCTGGAAGTAGTTAGCAGCTGGCATCGGTTCAAAGCCTCAGAGACATTAGGCCAATGTCTCTGCTAGTCTCCTGGCCCTTTCCTCATGCCTATAACATGATGCTACAGCTTAGGCATCTTATCCAACTTCTGCTTAAATATCATTACCAGAAAAGTGTCACATGGTCGCTTCCAGAGAGAGTAGAAAAGAGATATTTAGTTTTCCCACCCTCTATAATGTAGACAATCAAAATAGAAGGCATTTGAAAATGGAGTTGGGTTAATAACCAATGTCTGTTTCAGTGTGACAAACAGAATCTTATTAAATACATAAGTTTTTGGAAAGAAGTTGCATGTTTATGACATCGAGTTTTTTTTCTGTCCAACTACTGGGTATGACTTCTATTTATTCAGTTCCATTTCTTACATCCTTGAAAAAATTTTAAAGTTTTCTTCAAACAGGTTTTGTATATTTTTTAACTGTGCTCCAGATATATTTTTTATCATTATTGTGAATGGAAGTTCTTGTGCTTTGCAACAGGTTGATATTTGTAACAGAAAGGCCATTGATTTTTTATATATTACTTTTTACCTAGGCACTTTGGCAAATTGTCTTATTTGGACAAATTATCCAATGATTTTTCTTGGATTTTCTATATATATAGTCACCTAATTGGCAAATAAGATAGTTTTATCTTCTTTATAATTGTTAAACTTTTTTTTCTTGTCTGATTATATTGTATAGTAACTCCTGAATAATGTTAAACAATAGACATATATTACTTAAGATGTGGGCTAAGTGACTAGAAAAGTAAGTTCCAAAAATGCAGTGGTTTAGATAACATAGAGGTTTAATTCACTATTATGTAGAAGTCCAAAAGTGAGTGACCTAGGACTGGGAAATTCTCAATGTGTGGCTTCTCTCTCTCTTTCCAAAGAGGCTCCTCTATTTGTCAAGATTTCCCAACTAACAGCAAGAGAGAGAAAAGGAGGCCCAAAGCTAGTGAAAAGGAGGCCCAAAGCTAGTGACTTTATCTTCAAAGAGCTTATCTGGAAATTGCACACATGACTCTACTTGCAAGTCTAAAAAAACTCAGTCACATGGTCACAGCCACACCTGGCAATGAAGCTTGAAAATATAGACTCTAGCTCAGCTATGATTTATTTCTAAATGGAAGGAGAAATGAATAGATACAATACAATTAGCATAAAGTACATCAATGCCCTCTTCCTCAGGCTAACAATGAGAATGCTTGTAGAGTTTCCTGTTAGGTTTTATGGTGGCTATTGTGTTGAGACCTATTTCACCATGTTCATAAAGTATTAATTTATTTCTACTTTATTAGAAGTTCTTTTTACTCAAAATGAATGAAGTTCACCAAATTTTTCCACACATATGGGGATTGTCATATTTTTTTCTTTTTCATCTAGCAATATAGTGAATTATATTACTATATATATTGCTAATATTGAAACTATGTTTACATTTCTGATATGACTCCCTCTGTGAATATCCTTCCTTAAAAGGCTAAAAACTTCAAAATAATTTGAATAATATTCTTTAGAATAAAAATGTAGGCCTAGTTCTGATTGCTTAGAGAACATGTTTACAGGACTATTTGGGACTGAAGGAGGGAGCACAACCTCAAATGTCTTCAGAAGCAAGATGGATAATGTATATAGACAAAAAGTGAGTAAAGTGGTCTGGGTGAGGCCACAGTGACTAGACAAACACAACCCCTGGGCAAAGCGGCAGCTGTTGCTCAGTTTCAGCCTTGAGGGGACATTCAATCCCTATGATACTAGATGGTCCAATTTTGTTCAAGCAAACCCAAAATTCATGTTTTTAGATTATATAAAATCTCTCAATTTAGAAATACTGAGAACAAATTTAATACACACACATACACACACACATACACACACACACACACACACACACACACACACACACACACACCCCAGTACTCAAGCCAAAGAAAACCCAGCTGTAAAATGAACCAGGCTGCCATTGGTTACCTCTGGTTTAAAAGATATTTACTCTGGCTCAGGGCAAAGTTGGCTGGGAAGGGGAAGAGAGAAAATGGCTCTGAGTTCATGAGGTTGCAAGTACCAGAACCAACCCTGATGAAGATCTCCGGGAATGGCCAGTCCCGCACAGCTGTCTATGTGTAGGCACTAATGGGACTGGGTTAGGTCATCAAGGTCCCATGACTTAGGGTGGTGTTGAGGATGGCCTTTCCCCAAAGAACTGCTTTAATAGGCTCCACCATAGGGTAACAATCCAAGCAGAGGACCCACTGTACAGCCCTCCTGCCCTACTCCCAGTCCAAAGAGTAAGAGATCAACTCCATGGACAGCAAGTCGTACTTTGTCACACTGGGTTCCTTTCATGGAGTACACCCCAGATAGAAGGGAAACTATGGCAGAGGACACTGCCTTGGACTATAGGAAAACTTCAAGCCCTGGTAATTTGTATTACTACCTAAAATACAAATCTGCAAGATTAAAGCCCTACAAGTCTTCCTCATCACCTTAGTGTTATCACCCAGAGCTGCCATAGCCCTTTCCACTTCTTGGACCTTCAGTCAAGTCTTCCCTACTTTACATTTTATATTTCAGCTACATAGAATCCCAAATGCATGATTATGTTAATCCTATCTGTTGTTTCTTACTCTACTTCTTTGCTTTCTGTTAATACCTCAAGATCCATTTCAGATGCCTGCTCTCCTACAGGGTCTTTCTTGAGCATCAGATTCTACCATCCCAAAGCTACAGCCAAACTCCAATTCTGTGATCCCATAATAAGCCTTGCTGACCTTTATCACAACTCTATTTTGCTTTAAATTTGTCTATTAATATACCTGTCTCACATCAAGGGCATGGATGGGTCTTATTTCATCTTTATATACCCAATTTCTAGAATTGCACCTGTCATAGAACAGAGACTCAACCGAACTAACTTGAATTGTTCTAAACTTCCTTCCTGGCCTCACCAGTAAATTGAAGATGTTGACCTAAGCCCTAGAAGATTGCTATCTGTCTCTTCCAATTCTAAAATTCTATGATCTTAAATATTTATTCCTCATAGTTATAAACTATTTATACTATAGACTTTAGCCCATATGAGACTATCCTGGACCTTTTCAACTCAATCCGGCTATACCTCCTACCATTTAGAGCACATTTTTGATCAGCAATTTTTTGGTGACTCCTATGACTCAACATGGCCAAGGCAGGGTTCCTGGCCTCTTTACACAACCCTGCCTGGACTTTTAGGTGCCACAGTCAGGATTCAGTATCTGTATCCTGCTCACCTCCATTGCATATAATGTGGGAGAAATTATACCATCTCATGTTTCTCCCTATTTTTAATTATGCTACTAGTGGCCATACAAAATCTCTCAGATTTTCTTCTTGATAGTGCTCTCTCAGGCCAATGCAATCCAGCTCATGGTCAAAACTTCTACAAGAATAAATTTCTGTACAGATATCCTACCTTCAGCTCTACCTCTGTTCAATTTTCTTCATATGTCACAAAATAAGTTATTACATAAGATTATTTGTCTTTATAATACTTTAGATCCATTGGTCCTACTGTATTCTGCAATATATAGGCAGGCAATGAAATTCAGCAAGCTTTTAGCAAGGGCATATTATTTAAAGTAGTTGTGGTATACTAACAGGTGATCTAATAGGCCAAAAGCTTGAATCTATAGATGAGATGTGTACAAATTATCCTAAAATAAGGTAATAGATAAGTTTCATAAGAGAGTCAAAAAATGCTATAGGAGTCTGGAAGGAAAGTCCATTTCCATAGAGATGACCAATAGAGATATTTAAATGTCTTAGTAATTTGGCTGTCCCTATAGGGTCATTAGGTTTGTGGTAGGTGGAAGAAGAGGGCACAGGTAAAAGGATACATGAAAGGCTAGGAGACAAGGAGTACAATAAATTACTGAGCAACTTGGTTTATTTGGAGGGCAGGGAAGCATTTGAGTTTTAAGAGAGCAAATTCAGTTGGAAAAAGATCAAAGAGAGATTTGATGTCTCATGCAAGGAATTTTGAGTCTATTTTTGAGGAAATGGAATGTAGAAGACTGATGCGGTGTGTAAATTGCAAAAGGGGACTGAAGCAAAGAAGCTTTGGATTCTTAGTGTATGACTGGTGGGAAAGAAGATAGACTCTGCCCTATGCCCTCTAGCTACATTGACTAGGTTATTCTTCCCTTCAGAGATGAAAAGCACAGGTACAAATTACATTTTCCCAGAATAAAAGAGGAAGTAATTATTACTACCTTTCTCATCTAATGATCACCAAAGTTAAAAGAATTAGATATATAAAGCATTTAGCATAATAACTGAATTTAATAAGTTAGTGAGAGCTTGGTAAAAGTTAACTATTATTAATGTTGTTAATTTTAAAGTACTTTGAAGGTATAATTAGCTGAGGGCTTTGTTGTTATATGCAGTGAATTTTAAGCACTACTCAGATTTTTTCAACTACCCAGAATAATTATTTATCTCTTCTCATGACCCAGCATATGAATAATCAGGTACTGTACTGTGTATGTTGATATATGAATCTGCTAATCTGCTAAAAGAGATTTTCTCTAGGGGATGGGATTATAGGGGGCTCTCACATTCTATGACAAATATTTGTAAGATGTTTACATTTTTTGACAATCACTAATTTCATAAAAAGAAAATAACAATAAAAAATATGACAAAGGCAATAAGTGTTATGCTTTAATTATTTCCTCTCTTAGTAACAACAAATTTGACTTCTATATACTGTATAATCAGGACTATGTTCCTTCTCAGAATCATGATCTCTGGGGCATGCAATTATTTACCTAGCCTTCTGTTACATCACTCCTCATGCCATCAGATTTAGAAATTACAACAGAAAATGGCACTATCACAGACAGAAAGTTTAGAAAACGTTAATGATTTGGCAAATATCCTGTGGACTTTTAATACCATATGAATTCTCAAACAACTATTCAATTGTTTATCTGAAAATAAATATTATCAATTACACAGATCTTTTCTCAGTTCCAGTAAATGAGTTAGTTTTTTCCATCTTTTCCAAGGATAATTTCCATGCTTTCGTCCAATGAGCTTGTTAAAAACTGATTTTGACATTGTATCTTTATCCTTCTAACATGAAATTTTAAGAATTAACTGTCATAGTTTTAGTAGATTGTAGGATGCAGAACAGCCACTGAAATAAAGTTATATTGCTTTGTAAAGGTTAAATGAGGAAGGAAGTAAAATGCTCTTTGTTTCTACCTTGTTCATTCTTCGAGATCAAGACCTGTCCAGAGTCTGACACCAGAAAACAAATGGATTGTTTCTATCTACATGTCCTTGATCAAATTGAGGCTAACACTTTGTTGGTTATTTTTTTCTTTTTTTTTTCTTCCTCTCCACATGTGCTGAAAGATTATTATTAACTGTGAAGCAGAACCAATACTTCTAGGTTACTGATAATCCAACCCACTTGTGAAGACAAGATGAAGAATAAAATGGCCTGCTTTAGTCACTTAGCTTTTGTTTTATGTTTAATCACTATGCATATTAACTTTAGCTTAATCTTTTTGCATCTAACTTATACCTAAAATCTACTATAACACTCATTTTTAATTTCTTACTGTATCTTATGGTGTATGTTTTTCTTTCACCAAAAAATCAAAGGTCTTATAATGGCTGGAGAAAAAACTTTCAAGTGAACTAAGTTTTCAAAATCTATAACAAAATTAAGATAATCTTTAATTATTTTGAATATTCCTTATGTACAGAGTTACAGAAAAATTATTGGAAAAAAAATAAATATGATTTATTCACTGAACACAAACTTTTATTGAGAAAAAATTATTTATAATATCTATTTTGATTTAGAATTTTTCAGAAATTCTCTAATTCACAATTGATATTAAATAAAATACTGTAGAATAAATGGTGATATTCTTTGGTAATAGAATTAAGCTAAATATTTTAAACAGCACCAAGAAAAGTATCCCCAAATATATGCCTAATACTCTGTATAAGACATTAATATGGGATATATTATTTATTATTATACTATTATATTAATATGCAGTCTTTCAAATGCCATGAGATTATTAACTTAGGAGCTAAATATTGAATACTTCCTTATAACATTGTACTACTTTATAAAACAAGTTTCTACTTAAGAGTGTTAGAAGAGTGTTGAGGTGATGGACTAAACTAGGTAATTCCCAGTCCCCAGGCCCCTGGATGGCATGCTTGAGTCCTAGGAGAGCCTGACCAAGACCAGGTGGGTGAGCTTGCCCTCAAGCCTCCTTGAGTTCAGGTACCAGCTGTGATAGGAAGTCATAGGGTGATCTGGTCTAGGGGAATGCTCGGGCAGGAGAAGGGCAGATGCACTGTGAGCCTGCGACCAAGAACCAGGGCCCTAATGATGAGATTAGCAGACTAGCAGCCATGGGGGGCACAAGCTGGTCAGACCTCCCTCTCTCTCAAGTGACAGTGGTCTCTGTCCTTCAGGGGCACAGATACATCTGGATTCCCAGCTCCCACCCTGGCCCGGCTGCAGCAGAAGTGGTGTAGGCAGCCCGACTCACTGTATGCAGGGCTACCAGACTGGCAGTGGGTTGTGACTGAAATATTCAGGAAGGGAGGGAAGTTGTCTCACAGATTTGCCTTCAGCTATGACAGGCTTATCTTGGTAGAGGTAGGCAGCGGGGGTAGGGGGGGTGGGGAGGTTGGGGGGGAGTAAAACTGCTCATCCAACCCTTCTTCAGTGAATGTGGTAGTTTTTGTCCTTGGAGTGCATGAAAGCACTTGGACTCCCAGCTCTCCTCCTGGGCCAGCCACAGCAGGGTTGGCAGAGAAAGCTCAAATCATTTTATGCTGGGCTTCCAGAAAGGCTGGGGTTGCCACTGAAATGCTCTTGTGGAGGCAGGGTAGTTGTGCCAGAAACTTGCCTCCAGGGAGGGTAGGCTCATCCCAGCAGGGACAGGCAGTGTGAGGAGAGGACTGCGCATCTGACCTTCCCTCAGTGGAGGCAGTAGTTTTTGTCTTTGGGGCACACAAAAGCACTTGCTGTGTTTTTTTAAAGGGAAAGGAGTGAGTCCCATGCTCCTTGGAAGCCTGGATATAATAGGTGCTTTGTCAGAGGTGGGGTAACTGCCTCCACGTGCCCTTGCTTAATTGTCCCCTGAACCCTCACTGGTCCTAGGTGGAAGCATCCACACTGCCTTAGAAGCAGTGGGTAGGGGAGGAGAGAAGGAAGAGAAGGCCCCAGTTGATGAGGAGCTATGGCCATGGTCCCCTGTGTCCTAAGGAGTCCTCTGGCATGCTGCACTCTCCTCTCAGCTGGAAGTGACCTACCCTGAATGCCCAAGCTCTGGGAGACCCACAGTTCCCCCAGGACCTACCAGTCCCCGAAGGCTGCTGCAGTCTGAGTGGGTGCTGGGGAGCATTGGCTGTAGATCCAGTGATGTAGATTCCCCAGTCAGACAACTGCAAAAAACACTGCCTATCTGTGAAGGGAGGAAAATGAACTGCACCCTCTGTGCAAAACCCAGGCATCCTGAGCAGAGTAACGCTGAGGTTGTAACCTCACTACAAGCCTAGAACTGGCCATCCCACAGCACACTCATGCCAAAAGCTTATGCTTGGGAGAGAAGGAAGCTATGTCCACAGCACTGGAATGTTCGAAGAGAGGTCCTAATCTCCATGCACCTTCCCAGGGTCCAGTGGGGCTTATAGTCTATGGTGGTGCTTACACTCTCCTCTACCTACAGACTCCAGGGTGCACCCACGTCTCTGCTGGGAGGGGTGCAGACAACTTCAGATCATGAGCCATGGGCTGTCAGGTGCAGGAAATTTCATGTTCCACTTTCCCTTGACCTAAAAAGCATTTGCAGCACTTCGTAGTCCCCTTGGGGCAGCCTGCTCTACGGGTCAGAGCTCCAGTTGCTCTCTTGTGTCCCCCCCCATTCCTTTGTTGTTGTCACAGTCCAAGCAGGTGCTGGAGAACATTCGTGTGGGATCCAGTGACAAGGAGACCGAGGGGCTGTGAGTTTCTAGGCAGAATAGTGGCACCCAGCATGTACACAGGCAATATGGCTCCCACCGCTTCATCCCCATCTGCGGTGGGGAGATGCTACTCTGCGTGGGCCTGCAGCCCAGAGCTCTGCTCTCAGGAAGTTCTTGGTTTGCCAGTGGCAGCAGCACCTGGGTTTGTGAGGGTAGAAGGGTTCTCCTGGAGCTCGGGAGCCGGCAGACTGTCTCAGATGTGAGGGAAAGAAAACACTCCTACCTGCCCTTTCCATCAGACTGAATCCCTCAGGGATCAGTCCCTGCCAAAGTCTTGCTCCTTCTTATTCTTCTCTGCGACTTCTCCCTGTGGCATCTCCAGTAAGCGTAAGTTCTGGCACCTATCCTTTAGTGTTTCAGCTGGGCTAAGCTTTTTCACCTGAAACTCTTTCTTCTTTGGGGGATAATCTGGTAACCAATACCTCTAATCAGCCATCTTGATCCCTCTTCCTTCAAGCTCAAGTTTGGACATGTATTTCTCCAGATAGAGCATGATAATTTGGTAAATACTTGTTTAAATAGAAAAAGCTTAAAAAGACAAATACTTTATGTGTTATTACTTAGATCAAAATTTCTCCACCATTTTACCTTTCAAAATAACATCTGTTTGCAATCAGGATGGCAAAAGAGGTAAATTTAGAAAATTTAAGGGGTGGAGTTAAATGATGGTTGATAGTTTTCACTCTGCAAATGTTCATTTGAACCTTAAGTTAAAAAAAAATGTTATGAAGATTGGCAGGTAACATGGACACTCCAGGTATAATACCTAACTTGTGGAAAGAGTCTTCGGGGCATTGAGAAGACTATAGACCAAGAAATAAGCTAAAGAGATAGACAAGGGGGAGGTCACTAAGAACCTGTATACCATGGAGAAAGAGTACAGATTTTATTTTTGAGTTGGCAGGGATCCATTAAAGGAGTTTAAGCAAAGGGATGAAATAATTAGGATCTCATCCTGGTCCTGCTCTTCACTGAGTAGGATTTAAGTCAAATTATTTGATGCAATTCCTGTCCAACTGTTTTAACAACAACAGCAACAAAAACCTTTATTACCTTTATTCAAACAAAGTGTGTCCAGAACCAACACATATATCAAGTAAAACAGAACATTCTGCTTGAAGACTTGCCTGCTTTGCCCTCTCACTCTGTAGCAATCTCTGAGACCCCTCCATAAAATCCCCAGAGCTCCATGGATTATAGAATAAAAAGCTACTGATCTTACATATCTGTTTTTTTATCTATGCCAAATTCCACTATTTCCAGAAGGTTTAAAGTACATTCTTTTTCTAGATAGCCTTACACAGTTAATTTTCCCCTGAAGACATTTTTTATTTGTATAAATTTGTGAGGCACAAGTATAATTTTGTTACATGCATAGATTGCATAGTGCTGAAGTCAGGGCTGTTAATGTATCCATCACCTGAGTAATGTACATTGTATCTATTAAGTGATTTTTTCATTACTCCCTTTTGCCGCCTTGCCCTTCCTATTCTCCACTGTCTATTATTCCACAATCTACCTCCACGTGCGTATATCATTTAGGTCCCACTTATGAGTGATCATCTGACTTGTTTTACCTAAATTAATGGCCTCCAGTTCCATGCCCTGCTCTGGTTGATTTCTCCCTTGGAAGGAAAGAGAGCAAATGGTGTAGACTTTTCTCTTTCACTAATTTCCCAGATCTCCAACTGTTGTTTTAAATGTTTTCAGGATTTCTTTCAGGATTTGTGCCAACCCAGGAAAGGAGAAGTAAGGGGCATAAATGCTGTTCACAACTAATTAGTTGTCATCTAGGGCTGTGCCCTCTGTGGGTGACTTATTCTGCATGCTAATGCTTTCTGCTGTAAGGTACTTATATGGGAGACCTTCCCCCCGGTACAAATGTTAGCAATGCTTTCTTTAAAAAAAACCACAACATATTGAGCCACCAATATTTTTAGTTTAACTTTTCAGACTAGGTTGTTCTCTTTCTTGCCCTAATCAACTCTGAACTAACAACATATTATGCAAATGAGCAGGCTCTCCCAGATTTTGTATAAATGAGATTTAGAGTTGCTAAGAATACATTCAATCACCACTTACCTATCTAATGGTTTCTAGGAAAATCTAGAATGTGGATAAAGAATGACTACTATGTACCAGGAACTTTACAAATGTTTTTTTATTGAATCCTCACAAATCACTTGGAGAAAATTATTTTTATAACTATATTACAGATAAGAGTACTAACACACACTGAGGAGTAACTTGCCCTAGGTTATATAGGTAGTAAACAAGAAATCAGGATTCCAACCCCATAGATGATTGATTGTGAATATCAAGTAAATTAATACTTATTATATAAAGCGCTTAATTCATACATAGCCGACATTATACAACAGGGGCTCTCAAGCAATGGTGAGAAGTATAATTATTTCACTATATATTACAATGTAATAATAATAGAAATAAAGTACACAACAAATGCAATGTGTGTGAATCATCCCCAAACCATCCTCCTCCCCTTCCCCCATGGAAAAATTGTCTTCCATAAAAATGGTCCCTGGTACCATAAAGGTTACAACACTTTGTTAGGTAAATAAAAATATATTGGCTCCCAATATATCTGTCTGTCATTCAAAAAACTCGTGAGTGTAGCTCATTCATTCTACAAAACTGTCCAGCATAGACTACTCACATAGTATGACTCTCAGCCTTCTTGGAGCCTAACAACACATTTGGAAGTGAAGCATATATGCCTGAAACAATTAAGTAACACTGCAAGACAGTATTACAAGGAATGCTAATCATTATTAGATTTTTAAAAAGAAAGAGATCAATGAGAATGCGGCATTCAGAAATGAAGAATTAACATAGAACTCTGGAGATCTGGCCACCAAAGGTAAAAAAAGGGTTAAGAAGATATGCATGCATAGAAGTCAAACTGGACAAAACACCCACAAATCACATTTATACTCACGAATAAAACCCCAAAGTAAATTACACAAACAGTAACTGTTTTACTAAGTGTTCTAAAAAATATGGTCATGGCTACTTTAGGGGTGGCAGGATTGGGGGGCAGGGAATATGTGTTTAAAAAAAAAAAACTTTCATGAAAAAAGGAATATTAAATAGCATGGAACAAAAATACAGAATTGTCAAAATAAATAAGGTAAACAAACTAATTATTCTAGCCAATGTGGAAATAATAAGATTTTAGCTGAGCTCTAAAAATAAAAATAGAAATTTAAAGGGACTATACTTAACACATTCTTTGGTTCTGTAGTTGGATAGCTCAGATTTAATCATTAGTTGAGTAAATGTTTTTGGCCTTGAATATAAATTTACTGAATATGTATGTACATTTTTATATTCAAATTTATAACCTAATAAAAGACTGAAATTAAATTATAAGTGTATATGAATTTCTGTTTTGTGTTTAGTTCATTACTTGAGCTTCATCTTAAGACTGTTTCTTAGTCCTTCTCTTAAAAGAGATTTCAGTAAATGATTGGCTAAACATTGGATGAGCAAACAATTTTTAAATGAAATCCACATGAGTGAATTCATTTTATGTCTCCAAATGCCTTTAAAGTTTAGCTTCTGACCAAGAATGTATCTTGTCTCAAATTATTATTTAATAAATATATGTATTCTTAATTAAATTATAACTCATCATCTTTCCACTTCATGTTTTTCAACCCTATTTCTTAAAAGTTAATAGTCTTCTCTAATCAATAAATGTAAAAACATACATAATTAAATAAACATAATGTCTATGAAATAAGATAAAGATAGTATATAAGATCATATAACAATCAACTGACACAGAAGATAAATTTATCTTAAGTTCAGAACCAATTGATTAAAAGATTTTTAAATCAGTTTGGTCTTAATCATTTTGAGATCAAAAAAACTAGTTTTTAATAGTAAGCACTTAATATAAATTTATAGAATGAATGAATGAGGCACCCAGATTATAGCATGCAATTTTATTGCTTTCACAATCATTTTAGTATAACATACATAAAAATATAATAAAGATACAAAATTTTCCTTTCATAATAATAATAAGAATCCTCATGTGATCACAGATATAAGGCTAGAATAGGTATTATTCATATTTGGTTTTTCTTAATTTGACATTTATACAAAACTTTCCCACTGTTTTTAAGTGCTTAAAAATATTAACTTACTTATTTCCTCTTTAGAACAACCTATGAGATAGGTGTTATTATTATCTCTATTTTACAGGCAAGAAACTTAAGCACAGAGAGTAAATAACTTTCTCAAGATAGAGCTGGGGTTCAAAGCCAAGCAGTCTGGACCCAGAGTCCATGATCTTAAATACTCTATCTATATATGATCACTAACTACACACCTGTACATTGCTAATCTACTAAACCTTCTTTATATTTATTGTGTAAATTGAAGCCTTAAAATAAAGCTATTTCTCATACTCCACAACAAAGTATTTATGGGTTTTTTTCCTTAATGCCATCCTACTCTCATGTCCTATCAAAGTAGGACCTCCTCATTAATTCCAAATTGAACAGAAATCAGATACTTACAGAATCAAAGAGCTCTTTTCCTCCTCTCAGAATTTTTAATCAATGTATCTAGCTTATTCAATTCTGAGTACTAAGAACTCATATATAGCTCTTTTGAAAGTCAAGATGGAGGTAATTACTGTCAGCGTATTTGAAGATATTAGCTCCTCAAAGGAGAGCAACCATAGTTAAAGATATTAAGCAATTAATGACATTGGTTTCTAAGCTCAAGATGTGAGGAGCTCCTAGATTAATGATGCTCCAATTTTAACATGCCCAGAAGAATCTGGAAGGCTCGCTAAAACACAGATTTCTGGCTCCTAACCTGATAGCTCCTGATTCAGGAAGTCTAGGGTAGTATATAAGAATTTACATTTCTAACAATTACTCATGTAATACTCATGCTGCTGGTCATAAGACCAGACTCTGAGAAACATTTACCCACATCAAAATGCCCCAGGTAGAGTTCCACAGGAACTTGTTTCTTAAGATAATATGTTTTCTTTGAAAATGGATTTGTGATCAAAAAGCTTGGGAAATTATACAAACTTGAGAAATCACAAAATGCACTAGTATATTATGAGAAGTCTTGGAAATATCTCCCACTTAATTTTATTAAGCCTAGATTTTTCCAAAATGTATATGACCAAAGTTTTTGGCAGAATACCTATTAAATCATGTGGAATTGGTGTTCTGAGGGGCACTGAGGAATGTTTGACTCCCATTCAAAATTAATAGATTCTGCTCACAGATTAATTTAGACAGATGTTTTTGTTTTACTCTTTGATTGATACAACTACCCCATGAATAGCCCCAGAGAATATCTTTATCCTTAGTTAAGATTTATTTTTCATGAGTGAGATGTAGTAGAAAAACTGCCAATCCTAGTATTGGATCTCCTAATATTATGATGTCAGCTGATGGTGCATAGAATATATATAAAGTTCAAAAGACTGTCAAATTGAGACCAGATATCTAAAAACTTTGCATCCACCTTGGCAAAAAAAAAATATATTTATGTATATCTATAAAATTACCATGACACACTGTATTCATCTCAAAGTTCGCTAAATCAGCACCAGAAGAAAAATCTTCTCTTATATGTGCCAAGTATTTAAAAATCATAGTTCTAAAATTAAATTAGATTAAATTATTTCACCCATTCTTATCTATGCCAACATCAGTATGCTGCATGGCAAAAGAAAAAAAGGTTCTAAAGCTGTGAATATATGGAATTTTGTTTTCTAACATAAATGTCTCCTCTAGCAATATTCTAGAAGGCTATTATTCACTTCAGATAACCAGATAACCAGATAACCAGATGAGCCAAGATTAAGAAAAGTGCCTTTCATAAGAGACAATCAGGAATTGAAATCTTTTCTCCCAAATTTTTTTTATTATGAATGTACTTTTTAAAGAACAGTTTTAGAAGTAAAGAAAATTTAAGAAGACAGTACAGAAAGTAATTTCCTCTATTCTTAACATCTTATATTAGCATAGTACTTTTATTACAACTAATAAACCAGTATTGATACATAATTACTAACTAAAGCCCATAATTTATTTTATTTCTTTGATTGTTATCTACTGTCCTTTTTCTGTTTGAGGACACCAGCCAGGTTACCACATCACGGTTAGTTGTCCTGTCTCCTTAAGCTCCTCTTGGCTACAACAGTTTCTCACACTCCCCTTGTTTTCGAGGACCTTGACAGATTTGGAGAATACTGATCAGATGTATGGTAGGACACCCCTCTATAGAAATCATGTCTTCCTCTTGATTAGCCTGGGGTTATGGGTTTTGAGGAGGAAGATCACAGAAGTAGAGTGGCATTTTGATCAAATGATGTCAAGGCTGCATACTGTCAGCACAATTTGTAACTATTGATATTGGCCTCGATCTCCTGTCTGAAGTCCTGTCTGTCCAGTTTCTCCACCACAAAATTACATTTTTCCTCTTTCCCATGTGGCACTCTTTGTAATAAAGTCGTTATGAGGACCCCACACTTAAGGAGTGGAGATTTACGCTCCTGCTCCCCTAAGGCGAAGTGTCTACATAATTTATTAATACATGAACTTTTTCAGAAAAGGAGACTTCGCTCTTCTTTCCTATGTATGCATTCAATAATTTATTTACATCAGTATGAACTCATTGTTATTCATTTTATACTTTGGGTGTAATCCAATATGACTGTATTTATTTTGTTGCTCAAATTGTTCCAGTTTTGGCCATTGGAGCTCTTTCACTTGGCTCCTGTGTTCCTTTGACATACCTCCACCATTGTGGATCTATCTTTCTTTCTTTCTTTCTTTCTTTCTTTCTTTCTTTCTTTCTTTCTTTCTTTCTTTCTTTCTTTCTTTGTTTATTTTTCTTTCTTTCTCTCTTCCTTTCTTTCTTCCTTCCTTTTTTCCTTCCTTCCTTCCTTCCTTCCTTAGGAGCACTTCCTTATTTTCCGAAACTACAAGTTGCTCTAGGCTCATCTTATATATTTCTCACCCCAGTCCCAGAATCAGCCATTTCTCCATGGATGCTTGGTTCCTTTTATTGGAAAATAGTATTAGGAGCCAAGATAAGAGCATAAGATGTATTTGTTGTTACTGCCATTTCATTTCTTTTAGGCCCTCTCAGCTGTCAGAAAAAAGAAATATCTATGTGTTATACGTGTGTATGTGTGTGTATTAAAAATGTCTATGAGAAGCTATCTGTGCCTTTATTAAATTAACAATGAGTTCTTTTACAGTGATTATAATTTTAATCTTTTGAATATGAATATTTCTGTGATGAGAAATTCAATAAGTTTGCTAGAGTAAGTCACTTATGTATAATAAAAGTGGTGCTAAATAGCCAGTTATGAGCAATTTACATTCCATAAGTAAGAAAAGTGAAATCAAATGTGGGTGAAAATCAAAGTAAGCACCGAGTGTTAGAGACGCAATATGAAAAGGAAGATAAATCCACGTATTCTTTAAGAGAATCAACCAATAGCTGGGTGTATGGTACACATTACTAGTGCTGCTCAACACCTTTCTCTGCTCTTCTTCAGGCACACTACACTTCCCTGCCTCTTAGATGGGGCAGAACCTTGAGTCTAGTTCTGCCCATTGGGTTAGGAGAGGAAGCTATGTGTGTCACAGCAAACCTGAGGGACAGCAGTGTTAGCTTACAAACCCACTGTATTAATCTACCAAAACAAAATATCAAGACTGGGTGGCTTACACAACAGAAACTTATTTTCTCATAGTCCTGAAAGCTGTAAATTCAAGATTAAGATGTCTGCAAGTTTATTTTTTCCTAAGACCTCTCTCTCTTTGTCTTGCAGGTGGCCACCTTCTCCCTGTATTCTCACATGGCCTTTGGTCAGTGCATGTGCATCCTTGGTGTTCCTTTCTAGGCCACCAATCATATTGGATTAGGGCCCAGCCTTACAATCTCATTTAAACCTCACACTGCCTTAAAATCCCTGTCTCCAAATTCAGTGACATCGGGGGTTAGGTCTTCAACATTTGGATATGGGGGAAACACAATTAAGTGGGTATTACACTGGGTATAACACTGGGTATTATCTAGAATAGAAAACACAAGACACAAAAATATAGCGCTTTCATGATAATTTATATTTATTGTTAGCAGGATTAGGACTAGGAGGCTAAGAGAACTACCTTAGCTGATGTAAAGCTGATTGGTGATAGTGGGAATGGGAGAAGATAAATAACAGCCACTGTTTTTTAAAGCATGGAAATTGCTAAGGTATTCCTCTCAGATTCTTGTCACAGAGCTACATACTATGCTTTTTCTGAAGCAACAACAATAAAAGATAAATACAAGTTTTCAATACAAACAGAAAATTAAAGAACATACTAAAAATTTAAATGCAGTTATGTGTCACTTAATGATGGAGATACATGATGAGAAATGTGTCATTAGGTAATTTTGTCATAGTGTGAACATCACAGAGTGCACTTACACAAACCTAGATGGTACAGCCTACTGCACACCTAGGCTATATGGTACAGTCTATTGCTCCCAGGCTACAAACCTGTACAGCATGTTCATGTACTGAATGCTGTAGGCAATTGTAACACAATGGCAAGTATTTCTGTTTCTAGACATATCTAAACCTAGAAAAGTTACACTAAAATTATTGTATAAAATATAAAAAATGGTACACTTGTATAAGGTACTTAATGGAGCTTGCAATACTCAAAGTTGCTCTGGGTGAGTCAGCAAGGGAGTGGTGAGTGAACGTGCAGACCTAGAACATTACTGGAGACTACTACAAACTTTATAAATATAGGACACTTAGGCTACACTAACTTTATTGAAAAATTTTTGCTTTTTTCAATAATAAATCACTTTAGCTTACTATAAATTTTTACTTTATAAACTTTTTAATTTTTTCAGCTTTTTGACTCTTTTATAGTAACACTTAGCTTAAAACACATTGTAGAGCTGTCTAAAAATATTTTTTCTTTATATTCTCATTCTATAAGCTTTCTACTTTTAAAATTTTTATGTCTTTTTACTTTATAAAAACTAAAACACAAACATACATGTTAGCCTAGGCATATGTAGTCAGGATCATCAATATCACACTGGCTTCCACCTCCACATCTTGCCCCACTGGAAGGTCTTTCAGGGGCAGTAACACACATGGAGCTGTCATCTCTTATGATAACAATGACTTTTTCTGGAATACCTCCTGGAGGACCTGCATAAGGCTGTTTTACAGTTAGTATATATATATATAATGTAAAAATATAAGTAGGAGTATACTCTAAAATAACAATAAAACATATAACGTCAATACGTAAACTAGTAATAGTCATTTATTATCACTATCAAGTATTATGTACTGTATATATTATAATTGTATTGCTATACTTTTATATGACTGGCAACACAGTAGGTTTGTTTGTACTGGCATTACCACAAACACTCAGTAACGTATTGCTGTACGGTGTTATGGCTACTGTCACTAGGCAATAAGAATTTTTCAGCTCCATTGTAATTTTATAGGGTCAGTGCTGCGCATGCAGTATGTCATTGACCAAAGCATTGTTATGTGGTACATACTACACACACAACTAATTAAAATGTCATGCAAAAATATGTGAAGTTTTTGAGATAATTATTATAATAATTCATTGTTATCATGAAGAAAATTAGCTATAAGGACATCCTGAAAAAACATCCTAACTGAAAAATCAGTTAGTACAGATTAAGATGAAAACCTGGAGAAGTACCAAGGCCCAGAAAGAGATGAAAGCAGGACCCTGTGAGTTCACGTCACCTCTGTGATTCTTCTTTGGCAGAACACCTATTAAACCACATGGACCTATGCTCCAGGAGTCTTTCCTCTCCATATTGCTAAAGAACATTTCCCCCTTGGATATCTTATTGGTATCCTAATCTTAGTATGTATGTGTGTGTGTGTGTGTGTGTGTGTGTGTGTGTGTATTTTGTTAAACTCATTTTTTCTTTCTCTCCAAACTGACTTCAATATTTTCTTCAGCTGTAATATATTGTACCATTTTCTATCCACTGTCCCAGAAAAAAATTCTCTTCCTTTTTCTCTCATGTCCTCAAACCCATCAACCAACAAGTCCTACCCACCCACACCTTCATGAAACAATTTACTGATACCCTGTCACATGTCATCAGGGCTCTAGGCACTGGGTTACAGTGATGAGCAATATCAAAATTCGGGACCTAATATTCTATGTTGGAAGATAGGATATGAAATGAATAAATAGGAAATAGACACTTAGGTGTTTTGATGGAAAACAAGGAGAGAGGAGGTCAAATAATAGGAGACCATTGGTTTATAGTCATTAATCTGTTCCTCTGTTACTCTTCTAGTACATTCTCATCATACCTAGAATGAAATTCAAATTTCTTAACATCATAGCCCACAAGGGGCCATCATCAGGTCCCTAAAAACTCCTCAAAGTCGTCTCTTCCATCTAATACAAACTTAAGATTTGAAAACAATTTTTAAATTTTAGAAAAACTTTTACAAGTCTCTTCTCATTTTATTTTCTTGCTATGACTTATAACTGCATTTAAAGAAGTATATGGTAAAAGCTGCTTCATGATTTGTATTTATTTTACCAAAGGTAAGTGTGAATTGTCCATGTCAAAAAAAGGGAGTTAATCTATTAAATTTAGAGCCTTCATAAAATATTACTACAGTTTCCTAAAATCCTTTGTGGGATGAAGCAAGGTATGCCTTAATGTGGCAGAAGAATGACCCTCCAAAGATATTATACCATACATGGAAAAAAGACTGCGGATTTGGGTGGCATCCACACAATCACAGGGTCCTTATATGGGTCAGAGAAATATGTATGACTACCAAAGCTGAGGTTGGAGTGAGGCAATTGCTGACTTTTAAGATGGAAGAGGGCCATAAGCCAAGAAATGAGGACAGCCTCTAGAAGCTGGGAAAGGCACGGAAACAGAGTCTAACCTAGAACAGAAGGTTAGAATTTGAGTTCACAAGAAACACAGCCCAGCTGACCCCTTGATTTTTAGCCCATTGAAAAGTCTGACCTCCAGAACTGTAAGATAATAAATTTGTATAGTTTGTGGTAAATTTTTTACAGCAACAAGAAAGTAATACACTTATTCAATCAAATTATAGCTATAGTATTTGAAACAAATGTATGCAAATACCCAAAGAGACTGCTCACAAAAATGAGCAGAACTATTACCACAGCCTCAGTTTACTTGTGAAAGACAACTGCTGATTTTTCTCTATAGTTACCCTTGTGATCTAACCAAGGCCATAAAATAATGCACTTAAATTTTGTTTGGAAATATTAGATGATCTCTAACATTTTATATATTTACAAGTCTTCATTTTTGTGTTAAAGCATCAAGTGTTCTCTGTGTTACTTGGGGGAAGTCTTTATTACTATTAAAAAAGGACATAGCTTAAGCCTGCTATATTTGTTGAAATATTCCACAAATTTATTCAGACTAATCAACTATGAATTGGATCTATTGTCACATGACCAAGAAAGCAATTGAGTTACTTATTTCCATGCACATATTTTACCATAAAATCAAATTGATGGTTGGCCATTTGGGGTTTTATTGGTGTTATTTTTTGTTTTAATTCAACAAACACATTAAGCAGGTGATATAAAAGAGTTCACAGTCCAGTCTCAGAGACATTCTGCCCTTATACAGTTGTCCAAAATGGAAGAAAATTTCTTTCTGTATTTCTAAATTCACTAACCCAAAAACATGAATAAATCACAAATATTTTGAGATTTTCTTTCTTTTAGGTATTGCCAGTAAAGTCAAATATGTTTATCATCTGGATGTAGCATAACACCTGTTTTGGCCCATATTTTTAGCCAAAAAACACCCCCAAAAACATACTAACCAAGCACAAACCTTTTGCATATCAAATAAAAAAAAATCAATCTGCAATTATTTGATAGATGCCTAAATAGAGCTTATTACTTTTCCATGTAACAAGCATTATTTTTTAAGAACACATATTCAAAGATTTCTTTTTTAAATGAACATGTCTCTGTGTAAGTTGGCAATAAAGAAGAATGCAGTTGTGGTGTGGTTATTAGCCAGAATTTTTATTGAAAACAGTGGGCTACTTGTTTTTTATTTGAAATTTTCATGCAACAATATTTTCTTAGGTAGTTCATGCACTCTAGATTTTTAAACATGTACCAAAATACAGATTTTCATCTACTCTGGGAATTCTCTAATTTAATATATTAATAAATGGAGAAAACACCTGAATGCCAAAAACAAAACTAAACAAAAAAGCAAATTTAAAAACACTATGAGTTCTATTGATATAAAGAGAGAGGAGATATTTTTTAAAATGATTAACTCATTTATAACTAATAGTTCATTTATTTAAACATTTAGTCTAAAATATGTTTGACGATCTCTATACAGAATAGCTATATTCTGTGTTTTTCCCAATTTAAGGTAATGTTTAAGTACCTTAATGTTACGTTATGGGATATGAAATTGTCAACGTCACCTAAATTACCCTCTGCCATGTCATAGAATCATTAACTGTTAAAATTAGAATAGAATTTGAGACCTTCTCCTCTGGCTTTTTCGTTTCTCAGATAAGAAAAATGGAGCCAAGAAAAAAAATTCTTTAATATAACAAAACCTAAACTTCTATTCCAGAGGTTTCTAAACTTTCTCAGTTCACAGGGTCTTTAGGTTCTCACCAGTTTTTCGTGGTGCTTCTAGTGCAAAAGAAATATCTGCCAGTTCCCTTTATTAAGTAGTTACATGGAAATAATATTAAGTTTTTATTAAATTTATTAAAAAATTGTTTATGCCTTACAATTTAGTAGCCACTTAAATAAAATGATATTTGTACCTTGAAAGAAAAAATAGTATCATCACTTTATTCTTAACCGCAATTACTTATTAACAGGACACACGCTCTTGCTAGGCATGGGTGATTTGCCAAACTTTGGAATCATTGTCCACGATCACCCTCATTTCCTGTTTCACGTTGATTTTAACACGCTACTTGTTTTTTATCACAGCAACTGTTGAAAACTCAGCTTCACAAAAAGATGACATAATTGAAGGGAATGTAGTATAAGCTAATATCAAAACTGTGAACTACGTTGAGCTAGTAGTGTGTGCAGTGCCCAATTTATGTCAAGTGTCACCCTCAAAAAATTTTTTTAAATGCCTCACTCATGATACCCTTGTGAGTTCACTGCTGTGTCCCAGGATGCTTTAGTACACAGTCAGAGAACAACAGGCCAAGCCAAAGACAGAGATGACTCTGAAGTTCAGAATTCCTAATTCTAAGTTCAATGTTCTTTTCACTATATTCAAAATTCAGAAGTAATATGTTTTTATTTCGAACACATTTGTTTTTCTACTTCAGCAAATTAACTTTCTTATATAACAAGTAGAATACCTACTAACACAAAGCATTAAAATAATTTGTTCAACATTACATACCTGCAGAATTTACCCTTTTGTATTATAAAAAGCTTTTTTTTTTTTTACTCCCAGCTTGAACCATAATGTTAAGAGCTATACATGAAAATTCTTCTCTCAGAATAGTACAATGATTAAAATCAGAGACCCTGTAGTAGGCATAGGGACCCTATGCCTTAAGTTCATATATCAGTTCTGGCATTTTTTTGACTATGGGTAAATAACGTAACTCAACTTCAAGTTCTTCTTTGTAATAGAGAGATGATAATAATAATATCTACTTTAGAGTAGTGGTAAGAATCAAATTAGCTGTTTCTAGTAAATTACCTGAAATCTTATTGTGAATTGGGTCAGAATATAATTCTTCTATTATTTTTCAATCTTCTTCACCACACACATATCAAGTAGTATTTCAAGGTTACATGTAACAACATTGCCTATTATTATCACTCTTAAGTTCTGTAAGTTTTTACCTAAGTTAAATTTAAAATGTAAATGACATATTAAATCTCATTTAAAAACACATATTCGAGTATTGATGGGCACCTGGGTTGTTTCCACAACTTTGCAATTGTGAATTAATAAAATGTGGTATGTGTATACCATGGAGTACTATTCAGCTCTAAGAAACAATAGTGATATAGCACATCTTGTATTTTCCTGGATAGAGCTGGAACCCATTCTTCTAAGTGAAGTATCCCAAGAATGGAAAAACAAGCACCACATGTACTCACCAGCAAATTGGTATTAACTGATCAGCACCTAAGTGGGCATATAGGAATAACATTTATCGGATTGGGGCAGGTGGGAGGCGAGGAGGGAATGGGATATACATACATAATGAGCAAGATGTGCACTGTCTGGGGATCATCAAGCTTGAAGCTGTGACTCGAGGGGGGAGTAGGGGCAAGGGCAATATACATAACCTTAACATTTGTACCCCCATAATATGCTGAAATAAAAAAAATAATAAAGTAGGTAAATATATAAAGGGCCAAGAGGATTGATTCTACGAGATAGAAGAGAATGTTTAGATGGAATGACTAAGTGTGAATACTGGGAGGGCAGATGGTGGTGTTCTGAGAATGGGGCATCAGGCTTCCTGATTAAGAGGTAGAGATAAGGTCCTGTGTGAATCATGGACACAGTTGCTGATGTGCAGATCAAGTGAGTGATGGAGTCCAGAAGGTTTAGGAACTATGAGATCAGGGAATGGGAGACCCACATCATCCCAGAAGGTGGCATGAGTTGTGCTGGAGACAGTGAAGCGGGAGCCTTCATCCTCACCAGACATTGCTGGATGTTCACTGAAGGTTGATGGGGGATGAAGTAAAGAAAAGGTAGAAGGTGGTAAAGCTAAATGTCTTGAGCTTCTGAGGCAGAGGAGGTTTCATCAAAGGCAAGGAGGATCGGTGGTAGGTTAGGAAAACACCTGCATTACTGTCTGCCTTCACAATATCTCCTGGAGATGGTTGTAAGGGATCCATGGTTACCATCCACGATGTGATTCCATGGTGATGGAGGATTTGTTTGCCAAGGAGATCCTATAGGGATTAATGGGAAGAAGTAGGACATAGGCTGACTTTGAGGGCTAGGCCATTGGGTAGGAGGCCCAAAGCAAATGGGGTGAGGATCGGGCAATGGCTTTGAATTTCAGGTGGTGACACATGAGGGGGATGAATAGTTTCAAGCTGTCTTGTGGTTCTGGAATATTAAGGACTCTGTCACAAAGTAATAAAACACAAATATGGCATTATAGAATGGCATTTTGTGAAAAAATTTTTTAGTGATAAAACTCAAGTAATGGAATGTCATTGCTGCAGCCAGGTTTGCATGTCTGTGTGCATCTAGGCAAGAACTCCTTGAAAATAAATGCTATCTTGGAAAAAAAAAACCCACATATTCAGAGATTTTTAAAATGGATGTCTCTGTGTAGGTTGTCAATAAAAAATGACGACAATGAAATATGATATCTGATATACATGTTATCAGCTTTTCACATAATAAAATGAAGATGTACATCATATGAACAGAGGGGAAATGATTCTTAATATATAACACAGCTTATAAACACTATACTTTGCATTTTATACTGTATTGTTTTATAGGAATTCTAAAAACTTTGTGTATTTGTGTAAATTCTATTAGCTCTTTGTGTATTATCTACACTCTAATTTTCTTTCATTAAAGGACTGGAGGGGTGGAGAGTATTATGTCTATAGAGCTCAGAAAAAAATTTATTATAAAATATTTTTAAATATCATTATATTTGGAATATCTTTTGCTCTTCCCTCAAAGGTCACATATTTTATCCATGAGAAAACATACTTTTTAAAGTCATATCTGCAGTGAACTTGACTATCGAACTAATGGAATGCCTAAAAATAAAGTCCTAATCCAGTAAGATGTAACTAGGTAGGCAGCTATGGGATTTGGAACATCATGACTTGGAAATAAAAATATTTTATTTATATTTTGAAATGACTAATTCATTATGGCCTATGAGTGCATACAAATAATTGAAACCTTATTCATTAAAAAAATGCTTACTAAATGGTCAGAGAAAAACAAGTCATCAACTGTTCTAACATTACCCACCCACACAATGACTGTGATTTATGTTACTATCAAAAGCACAGAATTTAGAACTTCAGCAACACTCAATGACAACTAATTCTTCAATATCCAATAGATATCAATTAGACATCTTGATTTCCTGAGATTTTCTGTAACATCTATGCAATTTGAACAATTTAATTCAATTTTGTTGATGCGCTAAAATTCATCTTAGAACTACCTATATATAATATTGACTTTAACATCATTCATGCATTGAAAACCCCTGGTGTTTTGCATCTCTAAAAAGCTAGCACAGTATCTGGCAAATAGATCATATAGATATTTGTTTCATCATGCTGAAGCTCCTCTGCTATTTTGTACTTCTTCAACAGCACTCACTATAAATCTGTCTTCTACTACCATTGTGTGTGGGTGTATATTTGGGCATGTGTGAGAATGTACTCTCTGGAAGCTCCTTGAAAGAATAGACTGAGTTTTATTCTAACTGGAACCCATCTATCCCCCATAGAATGTAGTAGGTACTTTTTTCTAGTTCATCGATTTGGAGTTGGCCTAATTGTATCCAAGACTAACTACCGCAACCATGAGTTGCAAGAAGAGATTTTTGGAGATCATCAAATGACTCAATTCAGTAGAGAATGAATTGTCATCATGGGTTCTTGAAGAGAAAAGAAACGAGGTATAATGGGAAAGAGAACTTGCTCTACTCCTTGTTAGTTATGTGTTTTTGGTGAGTTCTCATAACTTTTCTACATCTCAATTTTATCATTTGTGAAATGAGAGGACTGGACAATGTTGGTGGATCCCAAATCTTTTCAATAAGAAGAATCAACTGGGGAGATATATAAACATACAAATTCCTTGTTCCTCCCCAACTAAATTTGAATCTGTAAGAGTGGGCCCTGAAAGTCCATATTTTTAACACATTCCCAGCTGATTCTTATCAGCAAAGTATAGTTCATGGACTGCAAGTTTATGTCCTCCCCAAATTCATATATTGAAATTCTATTCCCAATTTGATGGTATTTAGAGGTGGGGCTTTTAGGAAGTAGTTAGATCAGGGGGTGAAGCTCTCATGGATAGAATTAGTGTCCTTGGAAGAATAGGCCAGAAAGCCAGCTAGCTCTTTTTCTGCCATGTGAGGACACAGCAAGACAATGACTGTAAATCAGGAAAAGAGCACTCAGCATGAACCTGACCCTGCTGGCACCCTTATCTCAGATCTCAACCTCCAGAACTGTGAGAAATAAATTTCTGTTGTTTGTAAGCTGCCTAGTCTATAGTATTTTATTGTGTCAATAGCTGCCTGAACTAAGACAGACCAATAGCATCAGCATCACCTGGGAACTTGTTAAAAATGCAAATTATCAATCTCCAGCCCAGACCTACTGAATCAGAAATTCTCAGGTGGGGCACAGCAATCTATGTTCTAACAATCTTTTCAGGTAATCCTGAGGCATACCAAAATTTGAAAACTACTGGGATAGATGATAGATAAAAATCTGTCAAATTTGCAATTAGGTAATTATATGAATAAAAGGTAAAGAAAACTATTCAAGAGGAGGGTCCAAAGGAAAGATACCCAGATCTAAACAAAACTCATGTGTAAATGCCTCTTCTATCATGAAAAGATTAACTTGAGTTCGGCCTTTAGCCATAAAACAGATAGTTGTAACTAGTCTTCAAATATCAGATTGTGTCACCTGTTCTTATAAGTGTGCCCTTACCTCCACACCCAGACTGCACTAAACCCTTGTTCTGTCTTCTCTCTTCTGTCTTCTGTCTTCTGTCTTCTCTCTTCTCTCTTCTCTCATGACACCCTCTGCAAATACTTAACTGTAGCACTTATATTCCAATATTATTATAATTTATTTTCAATTCCTTAGGAACATGAACTATTTCTTATTATCTCTGTAAACTACATCTTAACATAGTGTCTGGTCCGTCATTCCAGAATGGGCATTCCAGAATGTTTAAGGAATGAATAAAGTCATGTACCATAAGCAATGGGTGATACAAAAATGTGATTCTAATGAACCATTTCTGTAGACTCTAGTCAAATTAAGATTAATGAGTGATTTGAAGAATTTTTATTTCAAATAAGAATGCTAATTTTTCAAATGATGATATAACACTCTATAATTAGTTCTGAGTAAATAAAACTATAACCAGAACATGCTCAAAAGATAAACACGTAAATACCTAGTAGTCAGCTTTGACTACATGATTTGTATCCACTAAATTACCTCAGACTTTGGCTGGACACAATTAATATTATTATAACCTGGCAGCTTAAACTGTCTTAAGAGACACCTGAAATGTTATAATAATATTTTTAAAAGCCAATTTAATTTTTTGTTAAATGGTGTCGGGAAAACATTTTTCTTAAGTTGCAGATATATAAATACTCACACATGTTTTAAAGATTGAAGTTCAAAGTCCATTGTTTTAATAGCTAACAGCTGTTTGGTAGGAAAAAAGATAACTTTATTAAATTTGAGCACAATTTTACCAAGTATATTAAAAATAGTTTTCAATTTTTCAAAAATATGAACACTAGTGTGGGTGGCCTTATTTGATGGGGTTAAAAATATCAAGCTTATTGTTCTCTCTATTCCATTAAATAATTTAGTGGTATTAAAATAAAAGTATAATTTATAATACTATGAGTTTTATCTTATTCCAATATCTAACTTTCTTTTCTTGTGATATGATTGGTATCTCTGGTTTCTATAGCCCAGTAGGAAATGGGAAATGGATACATGTATTCTCTACTAATTTAGGAAACATATATTCCATATATACTTGATCAAGGTACTTTTCAGCTATACTTTCTTTTGATTATATTTCTTTTGTACAAATATGATCTAATGGTATCATTTAGTTTTTCTAAACACCTTTTTTTTAGCACTTCACAACATTCTGACAATCGTACTGCTTTTTGGTAGTTGTTATATCCAATTATAATTCACATAAATAATTACATCAGCTGAGGCAAATAACTAATTTATTAATATGAAGCTACTCATTGGCTGTCCTGCATAGGATATTATAAGCCTACGCAGAAAGACATCTTCTTAAATTTTACAAGATCATCTCTCCTTTGAGGGCTGTTTCTTCAGAGAAATAAAGAGAGCAGGATTGACTTTTTTCATCAGGCTCTGTGATGAACATTTCCAAAATATGCTATTACTCTGACCCAACTTTTGCACATCCTTTTCTAGGGGAAATTTTCTGGCCCTAGTCTCAAAGAATTATCATCTTACACCCTAGAAACTACTGCTTCAAGGTGACAGCTAGCAGCTATACTCTGGGTACAGAAGCCTCAAGTTCTCCTTGACAGCTGGATTTTTCAGGAGGTATTCAGTGAACTCCAGAACTTCTGCTACTTTGCTGTGGTGAAGCCCAGCTATAAGAGAGGATACAGGATCATATCATTAGCAAACAAGGTTAGTTTGGCCTCCTCTTTCTCAATTTGGATGCCCTTTATTTCTTTCACTTGCTCTGACTAGGATGTCCAGTACTAAGTTGAATAGAAGTGGTGATAGTGGGCACACTTGCTTTGTTCCAGTTCTTAGGAGAAATGCTTTCTACATTTCCCCATTCAGTATGATCTTAGCCACGGCTGTATTATATAAGGCTTTTATAATTTTGAAGGTATGTTCCTTCTATGCCTAATTTGTTCATGTTTTTTTTCCATGAAAGGATGCTGGATTTTAATCAAATGCTTTTTCTGCATCTATTGAAATAATCATATGGTCTTTGTTTTTGCTTCTGTTTATGTGGTTATCACATTTATTGATTTGAATATATTGAACCATTCTTGCATCCCTGGGATGAACCCACTTGATCATGATGAATTATCTTTTTAATGTGAGATTAAATTTAGTTTCTGGTATTTTGATAAGGATTTTATATCTAAGTTCATAAGTGATATTGATTTGTAGTTTTCTTTTTTTGCTGTGTCATTTCCTGGCTTTGGTATCAAGGTGATACTGGCTTCATAGAATGAGCTAGGGGGATTTGCTCCTTCTTGATGTTATGGAATAATTTCTGTAGGATAAGAACCAGTTCTTCTTTATAGGTCCAGTAGAATTTGGCTGTGAATCCATTTTGTCTTGGGCTTCTTTTTTAGTCTGGAGATTTTTTTATTACTGCTTCAATCTTGTTGCTCATTATTGGTCGTTCAGGGTTTCTATTTTTTTCTGATTCAAGATTGGGAGGTTGTGTGTTTCTAGGATTTATCCATTCCCCCTAGGTTTTCTAATTGTATGCATAGAGGTTTTCATAGTATTCATGGATGATATTTTGTAGTTCTGCAGTATCAGTTGTAATGTCTCCTTTTTCTTTTTTGATTAAACTTATTTGAATCCTTTCTCTTCTATTTCCGGTTAATCTGGCTAGTGGTCTATTAATTTTGTTTATCTTTTCAAAGAACTAACTTTTTGTTTTGTTGATCCTTTGCATTTATTTTTGGTTTTCATTTTGTTTAGTTCTGCTCTGAGCTTTGTTTTTTCTTTTCTTCTGTTGGCTTGTGTTTGGTTTGTTCTTCTTTTTCTAGTTCCTTGAGATGTGTCCATTGGTTGGTAATTTGTGATCTTTCTGTCTTTTAGATGTAGGCATTTAAGGCTATGAACTTTCCTCTTAGCACTGATTTTGTTGTATCCCATAGATTTTTGAAAGCTTGTGTCCCCTTTGTTCAGTTCAAGGAATCTTTTGATTTCCAAAAATGCAGGGTGTGTATGTGTGTGTGTATATAGATCTCCCCTGGAGTACTACTCAACCATAAAAATGAATGATATAATGTCTTTTATATATATAATTATATATAAAATATATATATTTAATAAATATATATTTTTATATATTATTTATATAATGCAGCAACTTGAATGGAACTGGAGAATGCTATCCTAAGTAAAGTATCTCAGGAATGGAAAAACAAACACCACATATTCTCACTACTATGTGGGACCTAAATGATGGGCACCTACAGACACAAAGAGGGATAAAGCACATTGGAAACTAAGAAGAAGGGAGGTTTGGAGGGAGATGAGGGATAAAAATTTACCTATCAGGTATGATGTACACTATTCTGGTGATGAGCACACTAAAATCCCAGACTTCAGTATTATACAATATATCCATGTAACGAAAACATTAGTACCCCCTTAATATTTTGAAATTAAAAAAAGAGAGATGAAATAGCTAGAACCTCTGATTAAATTAAAATGTCTGTATCATCCCTTAAGGTAGTTTCCTCATATTATTTAATTATTTAAGGCATATTCTTTCAAGATAATGATGATACTACTTCTTCCTTAAGAAAATTGTTTTGCTAGTAACTTTAAAGAATGTGGAGTGACTCATGCATACTTATTTTGTTTCCCTTTGTGACCCAAAACAAGTATTTTGAGAGAGCTGGCTGCATTAGAAGGTCAATTTATGGTCACTGCAAAAGTTAATGATAACTAGACCAAAGTGCTGGACTCAACAGCACTCTGCCCCTCCTCTTAGCTCCCCCTTTAACTTCTCCCAAGAGAAAAGTCAGAAGCCTTGGGTCAATTCTTTCAAGATTCTTAATATTGATGAAAACAAACAAACAAACAAAAAACACCTGATGCCTTAAATAATTCTAAGTCTCAGATTCCTGATTTTAAACAAAATATTGAAGTCTGTGGAATAATTCTGAATAAAGGATATTTATGCACAACTCTGAGTTCAATCAATGCTAATTTGCTCCATGATTGTCTTCCTTTTAAGAAGATAAATATCAGATAATTATGTCTTCTTAGCTCTGGGTTTATTATAATGATTGGACTGAGATTCAAAATTCCACTTTGAATGTGGAATAGCATGTTTTAGAAAAATTTAGGTATAGTTTCTTCTTAAAAAGTTCATATTTAAAAGAAACAAATAAAATATCACTTTCAAAATAACAACAAAGCAGAGATAATAATAACAAGAACATTTGTTTTACTTTGAAAAACAAAGTAATTCAATTAAATTACCCTGATTATTTTTCCTCTAGGATTTTAAAAATATGACTATTGACACTATTAAAAAATTTTATGAAAAAAATTTAGGTCTAAAATGTTAACATTACCTCTGTGAGATTTTGACTAGTTTCTTTTCCTTTCCTATATTTTCTAAATATATAGAATGAATGTATTTTACTTTGAAAACAAAAGCATATAAACTCAATTATTTATTCTCAAAAATTTTAATGACATTTGCTATTTTTCAAAATAGTCAATATTTTTCAGTCTTTTGGATGACAAAGCAACTCATCCTTTGTTCCCTCTCTTACTCATATTCTTAAGGAGCAGGAATCAAGATACTTGCATTTCAGTTTCTCAGGCATGACTGCACAAGGTCTTTGACATGATATGTTTTTATTTTCAGGAAAAAAATTCTAGGAAATAAATCACAATATATTTAGAGATGGCAAGAATAATACTTGAAAAAAAGTAAAGAAAAAGATCCATTACCCATATGAAACTGAGAGCTTATATTCTTTTAATTTATTGCTTACAAATTATTCATCTATGAAAGCTCTCTTTTAGCCAAAAAGGCATGAAAAAAGATTAAGTTTTCACTATACTCTCTCTCAAAACAGACTTGGAGGTGAAGTTGGAGCAAGAATACTGATCAAAGATTACACTTGAGACAAACAAAAATAAAAAGAGGGTGAAAAAGAGAGAACTTTTTGTTGCCTCTGTTTCACATGCTATTAACATAAACTCACTATTTTCCACACAATTCTTTTAGAGAATTTATTACACTCAAGAATCAGATAACTCTGGAAAATGTCCTAGTTAACATATTTTATTCCTACCAAAGTCTCAGAAATTTCTTTTCTATCCCTTCTCCCTTATTCTTACCCCCAAAGGTTTATTGCAGTGGTTCCACTAAGTTAGGGCGAGTGGGCACCTCCCCCAGAATGCCATGGGGAAGACCCCATCCTGTGCATAGTTGCCTCGCTAAAACATTATACCACAAAGCCGAGCAGGTAATACCTTCAGGGAGTATGGATAAGACATAATATCTCACTAGCCTCAAATTTCAAGAGTTTGAGTGTTAAGGATCAGTTTTGAGAGCCCATAATCCAGGAGGAGGAAATGAAAAAAGCAATAATAAAAACTGCCTAACATAACCTCCTGAAGTAAGTTAATATTCTTCAGAGAAAACATTTCTCACCAAAGAATTATTTTTCTTAAAAAAATGAGAAATCTTACTATTTTTGATTTTATAATCTTCTGAGGAAATATATATACAAAATAAGAAACTAAGAGTTACTAATCTTAAACAGTTGGTAACCTATTTAGATTTGATGATTAATGATTAGGAATAACCATCCTTTCTCAGTTTAGTGATTGATGGATGTTACCATATGAGAAGCATTTTAGATGTGATTATGAATTTTAATGTGTTCATTTCTATATAGTTGAAATTTTTGGTTATCTAGTTTAACCAAATTAGTTTAGTTTACAGCCATATTTTACCTAAGAATTTATACAAGAATGTGTGGACATATAACTAATATAAAATTATTGGCTATAAAGAGAGAAAGTCAGAAAATTTTCAGGATATTTCCCAAATATTAGCTTGATTAGAATGAAATTTTCCATCATTATCCAGGAGCCTGGCATTATGAATAAATTGTCTATATCTGCATTATGGACGTCAACAAGTCATTCATGTCAAGAAAAAAATTTCCCAAAACTGCCATTTGGCAGAGTAAGAGGCTGTGTCTATAACTTCTCAATAGATGGAACAAGAGCCATCATCAATCAACAAGTTATTTTATCAAAAAAAACACCCAATAACAAGATAAATGTGTTTGGGTTTTATTTTTTTCTCTGAATTTACTAGTTGGTTTGGCATCTTATATACACAGTCTAAAACACAGGGGAGTTGACTGGGAAAATCTGGGAATACAAACAAAAATATTAAGTCATTTCGGAAATGATTTAGACATGAAAAATGGTTCAGTAGCTTCCTCATATCAGGCCATAATAGCATAAAGATATATAAATCCATGTATCGATGATGTTATTGATATACTAATAAGTATATATTAGGGAATTTGAAACACTCTTTCTTGGTTTTCCCTCCAAGACATACCAAATTGAATTTGATAAACAACAAAGCTTTTCAGGAAATAGTGGCCTTCCACATTTTTCTTCCCATATCACTAAATAGCCACTTCTATTGGAACATCTTTTCTTATTTGTCCTATACATATCACATAGAAAAGTGATACATGCCAAGTTACTTTTCATCAAACAAGAGATATTATTTGCCATTATGATGACTTCACAATTTGACCATTACCAGAGACAAAAGCTCTGTGAGATCTGGAGGCTCTAGAGAGATGTCAGAACTTTAATCTGATGTTCCTTCACTTCTGCTGAAACACAAAATAAAACTTTCCTACCCAATACTACTCCCAGGAGGCTCTTCACTCCCGTTAGAATTAGCACTGGATACAGCAGCCTGAACAGTGATTCTTTTTAATCATTGTAGAAAATAAAAGCAAGTATAAGTGTTCCTATCTCTCTGCATCCATGCAAACATTTATTGTTTTGGGACTTTTTGATAAAAGCCATTCTCACTGGAGTTAAGTGATATCTCCTTGTGTTTTTCATTTGCATTTCCCCAATAATTAGAGATGTTGAGCATTTTTTTTCATGTTTGTTGGCCATTAGTCTGTCTTCTTTTGAAAAGTCTCTGTTGATGTTCTTTGCTCATTTTTTAATGGGATTATTTATTTTTTTCTTGCTGATTTTCCTGAGTTCTATATAGATTC